>NW_013666742.1:285978-293319 GCF_000517525.1 Limulus polyphemus
TGTTAATAGAGCATTGTGTAAATAACATGTTGAGATTATTGTTAATAGAGCATTGTGTAAAAAAGATGTGAGATTATTGTTAATAGAGCATTGTGTAAATAACATGTTGAGATTATTGTTAATAGAGCATTGTGTAAATAACATGCTGAGATTATTGTTAATAGAGCATTGTGTAAATAACATGTTGAGATTATTGTTAATAGAGCATTGTGTAAATAATATGTTGAGATTATTGTTAATAGAGCATTGTGTAAATAACATGTTGAGATTATTGTTAATAGAGCATTGTGTAAATAACATGCTGAGATTATCGCTAATAGAGCATTGTGTAAATAACATGCTGAGATTATCGTTAATAGAGCATTGTGTAAATAATATGGAGAGACTAGCATTGATAGAGAACCGGGAGAGTAAACGCATATGACGAAGATATCGACGACACAGTATTGGGAGTACATTATAAGTTTGTTTTAACTTTAATAAAGATAAAAGAGAAATGACAGGTTAAGTATTCGGTCAATCTTCATCAACAATCCTCAAGGCAAAAATATTACACTTTAGATCCTGGAACGCGGGTTTTTCCTACAATTACTAGATCTTTACGCAACTTTACAACACAACAATCTTCATAATAAAAACAGAGTTTAGGATTGTTGAAGAAGTAATTTGGAAGTTATTAGCGTGGTTGAAATCAGAATTCAAGTTTCTGTGATAACTCCTAAACTTGTTAGTAGAAAGCTTCAAACTGAAATTTCGATCTTATTCAAAATATTTCAGTTTAATCTATCCTCGAGATTTTGACACATTCTTCCAAACAAAGTATCAACTGCTCCAAAGCGTGGCGTAATGATTGTGCAATGTTCTGGGTGTAAAATTAGTAAGTAAAAGGAAAGATGTTTGACAACTGATAAAAGTAACGAAACATAAAATACATTACCGATAGATATAAGAATTTAAAGTATGCAATATTTATTTTGATTTCATCTTCTTAGACATTTTAAGTCACTAAAATACGTTCTAGATTACACCAAATATTCCTCTTGGTTTATAAGAATGTAACTATCCTTAAAGTCGCAAGAGTTAAAAGTTGTATTATCTTGTATGATAAATTGAAAATATTTAGTACAGATATTATATCTATTTTTTTTCACTACCAACTTTCTCGACGTTATAGCTTTTATTTTTTTCTATAAATTAAACGAACTTCGCGAGGAAACTACTCAACTATTATTCTATCTTTAGTGAAATATTACGATGTATTTCAAACAAAATGATGCTCATAAAACAACAATAGTTCGGAAAATCACTAACACCTTTCAGAAACGGTGATTAAGTTCGACTGGAGACAATATTTTTTCCTGAAAATTGTGAGATATCAAGATTTCTCGGAGAAAGATATGTCGAAGTCTTCTCAATCCTCTTCTGCAGCTTTCCATAAATCGTCTAATGCCTTATGTATACGACGTCAAAGCACAGAAGTCCACTGTAGCTGCATTTGGAGAATTTACATGTCGAACAGGACTGCTGTGATTCCACTGTCACTCTTATAACATACCCAAAGCTCTAAAGCGTGAAGCCCAATCCTTTTGTTTGTATATTTTTTGCTGTAACAAAACGTGAAACACGGATTCTCAAATCCACAGTCCAGCACGTTAACCACTGAGATGAGGTAGCTCTTATGCGCAACCACCTCTGTAAGGTCTATTAGTAGCTTGTTCAAGAAGTTAAATGGAAATTATGCTAATCATTTCAATTTTTTCAATCAATAATAATAATGTCAATATGATTATCAAAAAATAGCATAATTTTCAAAACACTGGACATGGTGTTTTGTAAGGTGTTCCTAGGAGTTGTCGAAAATAACAGAACACTAAACCTGTTTATATTTCTCCTGTTCAACCTCTAAGGGTCTGGCATGGCCTTCTGGTTAAGGCACTCGATTCGCAACCTGAGGGTCGCGCGTTCGAGTCCCTCGTCACTGAATATGCTCGCTTACCCTTTCAGCCGTGGGGGCGTTATAATGTGGCGATCAATCCCATTATTGATTGGTAACCATTTTTAAATCAATATTTAACATTAGCATAAGTTTTAATATCCATAAATCTTTTTGGAATTTTATAATTAATTTTGTACTTGATAACCTAATTTATTTTTCTATAGTTATTTTTTTACTTCAGGTCCTTTATAATAACCTAACTTTTTTGTCTTGTATTTTTATCATGATATATTACAACTTTATAAGGCGATAAAAATAGTACTATATAGTGTAATAATGTATTGTCATAATCTAGACACATTCATTATAATCAAAGTTTTATATATTTCATAGACAATCACTATTTGTTGATAAAATAGTAGCCTAAGTACTGGTGGTGGGTATTGTTGACTAGCTGCCTTCCTTCTAGTCTATCACTGCTAAATTAGGGATAGCTAATGCAGACAGCCCTCGTGAAGCTTGGCGCGAAATTCAGAACAAACCAAACCAAACTGTTCAACCTCTTGTTTGGTCCGTCAATATTGTTTTCAGTGAGAAACTCAAGAATCAAAGGTTAGATACCCCGACAAACCTCTGAATCAAGATTTTTGTTTATTAAAACATTTAAAATTGTTTCAGTAAATACAATCTGTGTATGTGAGGTTTCATTAGATTAAAAAGATTCGACTTGAATAAGTCATAAAAATCATTCTTTGCATACCAAATATCTCCCGAAAAAACAATCATGGTTGTTTTCAACTATTCACCAAGAGCTCTAGTAATAATGAACCATTAAATTAAGTTACATATCATTACTATGTAATAGTTTTGTTGAGTGTGAACGAACAGTTTTTCTAACACATGTAACAAATGAAAAAATGTTCCAGGTCATACTTTTCTGTAAAATTCTAGTTTTCTCGTAAGATTCTTAAAACTAGAATGTTGTATTCTAAACACCCCTGCCCCCCTATGGCACAGCGGCACGTCTGCGGACTAACAACGCTAGAATCCGAGTTTTGTTACCCGTGGAGGGCAGAGCCCAGATACCCCATTGTGTAACTTTGTGCTTAATTACAAACAAACAAACTAAACACCCCTTTATTCCTAGGAAAATTGAAGACCGTGAATGTTATTTCACCCTTTTAACCTTTTTCGTTATTCATAAAAACCGGGCTTCGATACCCGTGAAGGGCAGAGCACAGACAGCCTATTGTGTAGCTTTATGCTTAAGAACTGACAAAGATATTCAAAATAATGTATAAAAATACAAAAAAATTAACTAAACAGTTTTTGTTTTGTTTCAAAAAAGCTTTCAGAAATGCTCCTACCATGCCACGAATCTTAATCATTTAAACTAATATGAATTCACGTTCCTACAGCAATTAACAGATCGCTTAGATTTCATATTCGACAAATTAAAGATAACTGATTGAAACGCAGACATTTACAATCATAAGGAATTAAGAAATACGTATGTATCGTAAATTAAGAACTTAATAAGAAATTAAGGAAATGTTAAACAATTTCGAAATTCATAAAAACTTAAGAAATGTAGAAAAGCCACCGCGTTGGATAAACTAATCTGAGTGTTTATAACCACGGTGGCCAGAGCACAGATAGTCTATTGTGTAGCTTTCGCTTAACAACAAACAAAATATAGATGGATATACTTAATGAAGAAAAGTATAGGAAATTAAGAAATGTCTAAGGACTTAATAATTAAAACATGTTAGTGATCTAGGAAAAAAAAAAACATTTTAAAGTTACGGTCTAGGCATGTTTATGGTACTGTGAAGAAATGGTGAACCCTAACGTCGTCAATTATTATTATTTTTCATTATTGAATATCAAAATCAAATTGTCTCTTCGTTGTTATTTCGCACAGTTCCAGCAGAACGACATCAGAGAAATTGTCACGTTTTCCGGAAGAGTTTTTTGACTCTCCATAAATTGAGTGATTGTGTAATTTGCAAGGAATTGCGAAGCTCCCTGATTGGATTATTTTCTCAACCGAGTCTGTGACGGTGAAGGCAGTAAAGTCAGTTAGAACATGTATAAGTCCGATCCCGCAAAGACAGTGGTAATTAATTCAACTTCTGCTTTTGTTGGGGCTACTCTGGTGTTAAAAAAAATACGGTAAAGCTTTCTACGACGAATAAAAGAAAAAAATAGAATTAGTGATAAAATTTAGAAAGTTGAAACTCAGTTTTCTGTTTTGGAAGATTTCTGCTCTTCAAACGTGACTTGTTTGTTGAAGATATCAAGATACATACACCTGGGTGCTTGCTGTCAAGACTAATCACATCGTATAGAATCTCAGGAAAATCTAGCACAAGTGGTGTTTCAACAACCTAAAGATAGTAAGATACTATTTCAGATAATTAGGATATCTTGTTTAAAAGCGATATACTATTTCAAGAAATATTAAACCAGGAACTTTATACGAAATACGATTCCACATTTCTTTTTTTTTCTTTTTTTATAAAAGACATGTCTGAATCTCAAAAGTTTGTAGAATATGGAGTTTTGTTTGCCAACTCACAGAAGATAATCATGTAATTGAAATGAGAACGTTTATATTACCCCAACGGGATACATGGCCCCTCGTGATAAAAAAGTAATACACACAAGTCTTTTTATTGTTTGTTTATTTGTTTTCGGAAATTTGCGTAGAGCCACTCAGGGTCTACTTGTGTTAGCTGTTTCTAAATTTGAACTCATGGACACCTCAAATTAAGATATTTTGTCAAGATCAGGTTGCAGGAGGAAGTTGCTGACTAGCATAAGAAAGGGACAGTTGGAGTTTTTCGGAAATGTTATGAAAAATAAGAATTGGAAAGATGTAGATAAGGATAGACCGTGGAAAGCAGAGGTTGACTTATGTCAAGAGTCTATCTAAATGGATGAATTTGTCGACATTGGAAATTTTTTGAGCCTCAAGGAGAAGAGATGAGTGAAAGACCATGATCACTAACGTCCTGTTTGGATATGGCGCATAGAGAGAAAAACTAAAGGGGAGGAAGCTAGTCAACAGCACCCATCGCCAACTCTTAGGCTACTTTTCCCTGTCCGAATAGTGAGACTTGACTGCCATTCTTATAACGCATTCAAGACCTCAAAGTGCGGAGCGCGATTTCTTTTTATGCGGAAACTGGATAAGAACATAGGACCTGCAGATCTGTAGTTCGGCACGCTAACCAGTGGGTCACGCTCTGTCCAAGTGTTCTGTTAAAGAACAACTTGGTCTAATGTATGTTCTAAACATAATATAAAACATGCAAGTAAAGTATGGATCATATAATCTATCAACAGGTGACTATGCTCTATAAAACATGCAGTAAAGTAGTGGATCATATAATCTATCTATAGGTGACTATGCTCTATATAACATGCAGATAAAGTAGTGGATCATATAATCTACCAACAGGTGACTATGTTCTATAAAACATGAAGGTAAAGTAGTGGATCATATAATCTATCTACAGGTGACTATGTTCTATAAAACATGAAGGTAAAGTAGTGGATCATATAATCTATCTACAGGTGACTATGTTCTATAAAACATGAAGGTAAAGTAGTGGATCATATAATCTACCAACAGGTGACTATGTTCTATAAAACATGAAGGTAAAGTAGTGGATCATATAATCTATCTACAGGTGACTATGCTCTATATAACATGCAGATAAAGTAGTGGATCATATAATCTAACAACAGGTGACTATGTTCTATAAAAAATGAAGGTAAAGTAGTGGATCATATAATCTATCTACAGGTGACTATGCTCTATATAACATGCAGATAAAGTAGTGGATTGTTATTACTAAACAAAATGCTAGAGGTTCTACAGAAATGAATAACCGAGTGTTAAAAATGATATGATGCGTCATAATAGCAGAAATTATTGTGTTACAAGAAACTAACGTTCATGCAGAAAGACAATCTTCCTATAATTCATTCCTATGCTACACAACAGCATGGATCTGGCGTACTAATAGGTTTACGTAAGTCATTTGAAAAAGAAATGACACTTATCTCTGAGTATAAAGGTAATATTTTGCATGTATTAATAAAATCAAGAGTTAAATTTACATGTATTTAACGTGTATTTACCACAATGTGACGAAAAGGCACATGAATGTTTAGATTATATTGAAAAACAGTTGAATGAGGTACAAAACAATGATTTGGTATGTTTAGCTGGATAATTTAATGTAACATTAAATACAGAATTAGATCGTATACCTTCGGGAGAACATAGATTTCACATAGTTGATAGGTTAAAGGATTTGTTAACTCCGTTTTGGTTTATTCGATGTTTTTCGATATCTTTATTCTAAAAAGAAGGAATATACCTGGACTGGACAAAGGGAAGACATTATATTAAAATCTAGATTGGATAAGTTATATGTTAATTCTGTTATGTTGACGAGAAGTTTCGGACTGTCGCATGTAAATATATTCGTTTCTGATCATGCAGCAGTAGTTGTACGATATACAGAGGTTTTGAGTAGGTATAGGAGGCGTTGCGCTTATTGGCGTTTTGATAATAAATTATTGGAAAATAGCAAATATGTAAGTGAAATTAAACAAATTATAACAGATTTTTAGACACAACAAAAAAGGAAAATATTTTAAAACGTTAGAGTGTGGTGGGATCGTCTAAAAGGAGAAATCAAAGCACATACTCAATTATTTCAAAGCAAATTTGATTTCAAAAAGAAATGGGAGATGGGGCATCTAGAAATCAAGTTATCTCATTTATCCCAGACTGACAAGACGTAACTTATGTAGGAGGAAGTTTTGAAAGAACTTCTTATAAATCGACCCAAACACTGCGAACTGTACGAACGAATCCAAAGAATCAGAGAAACTGTGCCCCTACATCATAATTTTTTTAGATTATGACAAACAGTACACAAAAAGCTGTATTAACAATGGTAAGGTAACTCGAAATTGAAATGAAAGAAATTCTATAATTATTGATTTTTATAAGATATTATATTCAGAAGAAACAGTAAATCAAATTAACGATTCTTTCTTTGAAGGCTTAGCAAGAATATCAAAAAGTGTAAATAAGTCCCTAGATGCTCCATTAACGGTTACAGAAATAGCTGCCGCTTGCCAATCATTACCAAAAGATAAGTCCCTAGATGCCCCATTAACGGTTACAGAAATAACTGCCGCTTGCCAATCATTACCAAAAGATAAGTCCCTAGATGCCCCATTAACGGTTACAGAAATAACTGCCGCTTGCCTATCATTACCAACAGATAAGTCCCTAGATGCTCCATTAACGGTTACAGAAATAACTGCCGCTTGCCTATCATTACCAACAGATAAGTCCCTAGATGCTCCATTAACGG
>NW_013666742.1:293989-299830 GCF_000517525.1 Limulus polyphemus
TATTAAAGTTTTTCTTCATTACCCATTTAAGCCGTCTCCAGCCATTATTAAACATTTATATTGTTTGGAGGAAAGCTTATTAGGTTAATATAAATACTTTATCTTATGAAGAAGGTAGATTAAATCTTATATCCTTGAATGATAAATTAACTATTTTTAGGATTCGTTAATTCGAACATGTATTACATAAACCAACCAGTTCACCCATCCGAAAAACAACTGAAATTATTTTTAAACGGGCATATCAACGTTTAGATTTTCTTACAGTTTTTTTAATGGATCGTATGGAACCACGAGGAAAGTTAGGAATATTTTGTAGCTCTGCTTTAAAAAGGTGGGGTAGGGTTAACATAAGAAGGAACTATTCTGTTCAAACACTTCTTAAAGAGTCTCTTTTTTTTAAATTCTTTAGATAACACAGGAAATTCATTTTGATATTTTTCGTGGCTGATAAATAATTTGATAACAGTATCAGACATTGTAGATAACGAAAAAAATAGATGGAAAAAAAGTGGTCATTCTTGCCGTCGCAATTACAGAATGATGAAAATTAAGAGAGTTTGAAACGTTTAGTGACTGCGATTACAATACAGTTTAAGCGTATTGTCAATCCTATAGGATTAACTAGTAATAGTGAAAAGTTAATTAATAGTGAACAAGGAAATTCATGTAATTTAGAATCACCAGTAGCAGAACAGGACACTAAAATATTGTATAAGAAGTTGGTAAAAAGAAAAGAATTTTTCGAATGACTATCAACCTCAATTACCAAAATGTATATGGAATATAGTATATAGAACGGCTGCAAGGTTCTAACAGTGTTTAATGTTTCATGTAGTAATGTCCAGAAGCTATACACTATGTTTAATGTAGTAATGTCCAGAAGTTATATACTATGTTTAATGTAGTAATGTCCAGAAGTTATATACTGTGTTTAATGTAGTAATGTCCAGAAGCTCTATACTATGTTTAATGTAGTAATGGCCAGAAGCTCTATACTATGTTTCATGTAATAATGTCCAGAAGCTGTATACTGTGATTAATGTAGTAATGTCCAGAAGCTGTATACTATGTTTAATGTAGTAATATCCAGAAGTTGTATACTGTGTTTAATGTAGTAATGTCCAGAAGCTGTATACTATGTTTAATGTAGTAATGTCCAGAAGCTCTATACTATGTTTAATGTAGTAATGTCCAGAAGCTATACACTATGTTTAATGTAGTAATGTCCAGAAGTTATATACTATGTTTAATGTAGTAATGTCCAGAAGTTATATACTATGTTTAATGTAGTAATGTCCAGAAGCTGTATACTGTGATTAATGTAGTAATGTCCAGAAGCTATATACTGTGTTTAATGTAGTAATATCCAGAAGCTGTATACTATGTTTCATGTAGTAATGTCCAGAAGCTGTATACTATGTTTCATGTAGTAATGTCCAGAAGCTCTATACTATGTTTAATGCAGTAATGTCCAGAAGCTGTATACTATGTTTAATTTAGTAATGTCCAGAAGCTCTATACTATATTTAAGGTAGTAATGTCCAGAAGCTGTATACCATGTTTAATGTAGTAATGTCCAGTAGCTATATACCGTGTTTAATGTAGTAATGTCCAGTAGCTATAGACCGTGTTTAATGTAGTGATGTCCAGTAGCTGTATACCGTGTTTAATGTAGTAATGTCCAGTAGTTGTATATCGTGTTTAATGTAGTAATGTCCAGTAGTTGTATATCGTGTTTAATGTTGAACGTTGTGACAACTCCTTATCATCTACAAGAGGTGGGGAATAATGAAGGATACAGTTATTCCTATAAACCATGTTTAAAGACACATTATTATACATATTTCATGATCATAAACCAGTTTGTCATAAGTGTACATAAATGTTCCTTGTAATGGAACTGTGTTCACTTCTTTAATAAACAGTACATTTTTATTAACGCTAAAGAATTAATTATGTTAACAAAAAATAGACTTTCTGAAATAATTGTGTTTAAATCCACAGAACAATAATTACATAGTATGTGTTCGTAATATCAATTTAATTAAATTAAAAGAACATAGCGGGAAAAGTTGTAAACACTTTTACAAAGCGATGGTTCGAAAAACCGCATGTTTTTCAACAACTAACAGAAATAGTAACAATAAGACAAGTACTAAGTTATTTCCAGAAAAGACGAAGAGTTGTCGTTTTGGCTTCATTCCAAATGATTAATTAATAAAGTATCCTTTATTTTCAAGTTTTTTCTCTATTTGTGCTGAGAATAATACTCCTTCGTTCTTTCCATGTTTTTAAACCCCTTTGTCCTTCCTTTCCATGTGTTTGAAATTGTTGGTAGTATAGCCAAGTATGTATTAAAAGGTTCATACATCAGTCATGTCACAATATAGTATAAGTAACTATAAATATAAGACATGTAAACTTAAAAACAAAAATTCTACATATCTTACTTTTTTACCTTTACAGCTCGCCAATGACGGAGTATGCGGTTTCTGAAACGTCCGTATGTTGTCGGCTCGCTCTTAGTTTCGATCCAGATTTAGTAAAGGTGAGTATTGTTTATTATGGCTCAAGCTGGAGGAATTTGTTGGATTTGATAACAATTTTGATTTAAACTAGCTCTCGTAACTCTGTAAATCATTCACACAATTTTAATAGAACAAAAAAGATACATAGTTTTATATCATTCGTACTGTATGTACCGTCTAATTGATCTGTCTATCTCAGAGTGCTATGTACAGACATCAGTTGTCATCGGATTTGAAATGATTATTTGAAAGGGTCATTCTAAATGTCCTGAACTCTGTTCTGCCTTACTAGCGCCATATTAGTATGATAAACAAAGAGAGTCCTGAACTCTGTTCTACCTTGCTAGCTTCCATGTTGATATGATAAACAAAGAGAGTCCTGAACTCTGTTCTACCTTGCTAGCTTCCATGTTGATATGATCAACAAAGAGATGTCCTGAACTCTGTTCTACCTTGCTAGCTTCCATGTTGATATGATAAACAAAGAGATGTCCTGAACTTTGTTCTACCTTGCTAGCTTCCATGTTGATATGATAAACAAAGAGAGTCCTGAACTCCGTTCTACCTTGCTAGCTTCCATGTTGATATGATAAACAAAGAGATGTCCTGAACTCCTGTTCTACCTTGCTAGCTTCCATGTTGATATGATAAACAAAGAGATGTCCTGAACTCCGTTCTACCTTGCTAGCTTCCATGTTGATATGATAAACAAAGAGAGTCCTGAACTCCGTTCTACCTTGCTAGCTTCCATGTTGATATGATAAACAAAGAGATGTCATGAACTCCATTTTACTTATACTAGTTTCCATACTAATGTGATATAATAATAAAAAAAAAACATTTCGAATTACTTCATTTGGGGGGGGGGGTGCGGTAACGAAGTAATTTCCAGTTTAATGTTTAACCTATTTATTATTTTTTTATCAAGTCAGACACAGAATCATTCTTAGAACTGAGATTTTCTGATAAAATAATGTTAAGCTCAACCACTTTTATCCCATTGTAAGATGTCCGTTGTTTCATCCTGTTTTAAGACATCTGTTGTATTTTTCAAACTCAAAATTATACGAATTCAAATTATTAGAGAGTGATTTCTTCTGAATTTTTCAAAGCAGAACGTTTCGTAACAAGTTTGGCTATCAGTCTCAGCCGAGTCTGATATATATATATAGCTCGTCATACGATTATGTTGTCACTTTCAGACAGTCGGTTAACGAATGTACGCCACTGGTGATTTAATTTGAGTTGAACTTTAAGGCAGCGGCGGAAAATTACTTTCCTAATGAATTCGTTTTAAACTACAGAAATGAATAAGAAAACAAACAAAAGAGATTTCGATTAAAATTAGTGAAAACATTTATTAAAAAATAGAGTTAATGTGAAATTTTTATCGTTTTAGTGAGTCTTCCATTTTTAAATCTTTCATGAGTTGTATTTCGCGTTTGGAACGAAGTTTTAACAACTGCGGCTAATGATAAAGTCGGGAGTTAATGAGAAGATTGAGAAATACACGAAAATATTTAATAACTTGCATGTTGAGTAAACATATTGTGTTAGTGATCGAAACGGACAAACAGATAACATAGAGAGTTTTTTTTAAAATGCTATTCTATAGGAGTCTTATTTTTAGAGCCCGTTTGTTTGTTTGTAATTAAGCATAAAGCTACACAATGAGCTATCTGTGCTCTGCCCACCAAGGGTATCGAAACCAGGATTCTAGCGTTGTAAGTCCGCAGACATACCGCTGTGCCACTGGGGAGGGGGGGGGGGCTTTAGAGCCCGTGCAGCAATTAGAAAAGTCTGGATTAACGAAAAACGTTTTGATGTGAGAAAATCGGGAATTAAAAACAAGAAACCAAGAAAAAAAGAAATAATGAAGTTGTTTTGAAAATAACGAAATGAAAAATTATTTAAGTATATTCAAAATAATAATTAAAGTATTCTTGAGGAAAAAATAGTAAGCTGTTATGTTTGTGTGATAAATATCATGTACGATTAATATAATAATAAAGTGTTTTTCTTTATAAGTTGACTGCTTCAACAACTAAGAGACCAGAATAACAATGTATACATTCTAATACATGACAGACTCAAAAAAAAGTGATCACAAGAACATGGTATACATTCTTATAGATGATCTTGTGATCACTTATTTTTGAGTCTCCCATCTTACATTTTCAGGCTCTACATTCTATTTTACCGAATAAGAATGCTGGTAATAACAACCCATCTTACATTTTCAGGCTCTACATTCTATTTTACCGAATAAGAATGCTGGTAATAACAACCCATCTTACATTTTTAGGCTCTGCATTCTATTTTACCGAATTTATTATATTTCTAATATTATAGTTTTTATTTTTTGGTGGGGCACTATTTTTTAAATAAGTGGGGGCACGTGTCCACCTCATGGATCCGTCACCCATGTTAATAGACGTTAGGTGCTTGATTAAAGTATCAATCTTCGTTAGGCATTATTTTATTAGTGATTTTACTATTTTCCCAAGCTATTTTATCAGATTTCTGGTTGCTTATATGGTTTCCACCTACTTCCATAGAATCCATCACTTCTGAATCCATCACCTATAAAACCGTCTACAGTAACTTAACTGTAAAATCCCACACCTATAAAAGTACCATGTGTTGTTATTACCAGCATTCTTACTAACTCGATTTAAGTTGGTGGTTCTTTTGGACAAATCAGTAAAAACAAGCGAAAGGTGCCCCTCCAAGTCCAAAGTGTTTCCGCCGTCTATGTCTTTGAAAGCTCCTAAAACGACCGATTTCCTTCATAGCATAAAGTTCACGTTCAACCCTCGTTTTAACAAATTTCTTTAAAATTGTTGAAATCATACCCATTTCCTAAATTGAATCTTTTCGAAGAACTTTCTAACTTTCTACATGAGATATAGTAGAACTTGATTGAATCGGTCAGCTCTAGTTAAAAAAACTAAAGGTTTTCTAACACGTTTTTCAAATCATTGCAAATATAAACAACCGATATTCTATTTTTCCTGGATAATGAATTCAGAATTCCAGATTGGCTTCAGAACTCTCTCTGTACATCAAAACTACTACTTACAGCTGGATATGCTTTCGAGCTATAGTAAAATAGAATAGCTGATTTTTGTTCGTTGTATAGATATTGGAGAAAGATTGACTTTATATATCGCACAAAGACAGTAAAAAGTTATCTCTGTGGTTGCCAGGACCTTTATTGAACTATACATTGAGTGGTCACAAGTAAATAGACGCCTAATTTTTCGTCATTTAACTGATTTATGCTAACTAATTTGTGTTCACAGAGTAC
>NW_013666742.1:300786-308511 GCF_000517525.1 Limulus polyphemus
GAATATGACTGAAAATTTTCATTTTTTCTGAAAAGGTGGTGTCTATTTACTTATGACCACGCTGTGTACACATTTGAATAAATTATGCTTCATTTTGCCAAAGTAAATGAAAAACTAATTTCTATTAAACTCGACAGAGCGAATTTCTGAGCACATTCTCGGCAATTTGTTTACTTAAAATTCTACTACTATACATCATCGCCATCTGTAGTTTTTATTTACAACTATAGTGATAAATTCATAAGACGATACTCATTTCACGAAATATATTTTGACGTGCATTAAAGAAAAAGAAAGGGGTACAAAAAAGTATGATTTATAAACATGAAAACGTACAAATATTTCTTCATTCAGTCTATCAGGACTGTTATCAACTCAGGCTTCGTTAGTTGTAAGATCGAAATAAAAATTATCACATGCTTGGCGGCAATTATCTGTTTATACTTTTGTTACATTTCTTTTTTCTTTCACATTCAGTATGGTTGTTACCTTAGTACGTGACCTAATTGCACTCTATCCACCTCGGGCAATCGAACCCCGGATTTCAGAGTTGTAAGTCCGCAAAATTTGTTTTATCAGAAAATGTAAATCGCGTAAAGTTTAGTGAAAATTGTCTGTATGTTATGTTGCTTCATCGCTTACTTTGCATGTAACCAGTGGGTCTGAAAAAAATTAATGAGGTTGTTTTATTTAGCACAAAGCAACACAATGGTTTTCTGTGCTCTGTACACTGAAGAGAGGTTGCCAAGGGTACATGCCAATAGCACAGTTGCTAAGCGTCTGATTATAAGACATAATACACGTCAGTTAGAACTTCAACGAATTTTCTTACTTTGAAAAGTTTATATAAAAGGACTCATAAAAATTCTAACACAAAAAAATGGAGTTAGAATTCTACACGATATTAAGAACTAAACACGAGTCATACAGCTTCAAATTTTCCTGTGTTAATCTATGAGAATAAAAAAGGTATATCTCAATAATTATATTTTATGAAAAAATCCATGATCGTAAAATACCAGCTTAGACTAAATACTTATCGATTTATCTATTCGTGTACAGGATAATTCACCGATGCTTAACATAATGACCGCGTGCAAATGTTGATTTTGATGTGGCTGTGAGAAAACTGTATACGTTTCTCAAAACAGCGCAAAAAAACAAAACAGAAACTTACCTTGTGAAACTGAAAAGTGACAGTACGTGGTTTTGTTATTTAAAAGGTTTTGCCTTTTACAACTTATTCTACTTAATGCACCCTGTGAAATCAGTAGATAATATAAGGACAAACATTAAACCAATAAGACGAAGATTATTTTATTTAAGGCGTGCCACAGAATACTCAAGAGTGACTCCGGCTATTATTGCTGCGATGCATCAATGTTTATATAAGCCCCATGGACCTGAAACTTTTGTAGGAGGTCTATAAAGTATTCTATTATTATGGTTTTTCTGACCACGCCTGTGTAAAGAAAAGCCTACTTTTAGAATTATGTATCTTTAGTAACTAAAAAGAGAAATTAGAAATAGTGAAAAAATTGAAATGGTTTATTTTCTCGTATATCAACAAATTAAGCAGTTTTCATAGAAAAATACAAAAAAAAATATGAAACCATTACAAGCCAGCGGTCTTTCCTTGTAATACATAAAGTTGTCTGCATTCGATTCTGTGCTGGTAAGGTCTGAAAGCTTATAAACTTGGCGTTCTAACATTTTCTCTTCTTAACACGGGTTATGAGGAACTCCTCTTCCTCACATGGGTTATGAGGGACTACTCCTCTTCTTAAAACGAGTTATGAGGGACTACTCCTCTTCTTAACACGGGTTATGAGGAACTACTCTTCATCACATGGGTTATGAGGAACTACTCTTCTTCACATGGGTTGTGAAGGACTACTCCTCTTCTTAACACGAGTTATGAGGAACTGCCACTCTTCTTAGCATGGGTTATGAGGGACTACTCTTCCTCTTAACACGGGTTATGAGGAACTACTCCTCTTCTTAACACGGGTTATGAGGAACTACTACTCTTCTTAGCATGGGTTATAAGGAGCTACTTTCTGCTTAACATGAGTTATGAAGAACTATTATTTTGCTTAACAAGGATTATGAGGGGCTACTTTTTTCTTAACATAGGTTATGAGAAACTATTTTTTTAGCGTAGGTTACGAGGGACTAATCTTCTTCTTCACATAGGTAATGAGAGACTAGTCTTTTTCTTAACATAGGTTATAACAATATACGGGTCTATTTGTAATTCTTATATAAAAAAAATATTGCAGTTACAAGATAATATACTGAAAAATCTGTAAAATAAAATAAAAATATGGTTGCTTATGAAAGATATAAAAACAAACACAAAAGTCCCTAACTCAGCAGTGATGGTAAATAATGTACCAAGAATTCTCTCCACATAAAACTTATTGACTAGTTACTCCTTTTACCATCATTTCACGAAGTGACACGAGCAATATTTCAGGTGAAAACTACTAAATAAGGTTTGGTTTGAATTTCGTGCTAGTCGCCTTTAATTTAGCAGTGATAGACTAGAAGGAAGGCAGCTAGTCAACAATACCCACCACCAATACTTAGGCTACTATTTTATCAACAAATAGTGATTGTTTATGAAATATATAAAACTTTGATTATAATGAATGTGTCTAGATTATAACAATACATTGTTATACTATATAGTACTATTTTTATCGCCTTATAAAGTTAGAATATATCATGATAAAAATACAAGACAAAAAAGTTAGGTTATTATAAAGGACCTGAAGTAAAAAATAACTATAGAAAAATAAATTAGGTTATCAAGTACAAAATTAATTAATACAATTCCAAGAAATTTTATGGATATTAAAACTTATGCTAATGTTAAAAATTGATAAAAAAAAAGGTTAATGACACAAAAATAATGTTATGAACTAATATATGTACAAATTAAAAAGCATTCAAACTGAGTATGTATTATATTATGATGTTATTGTATTTCATGAGTACTGTGTCATCATAAATTAATTAAATTCTATATAGTACATTCCTGTGGATAAGCTTTCATTTTCGCGGGATGTAAATTAAATGTATCATGTTGTATCAATAAAATATCATGTTGTTGTTGTTGTATATGCTTATAGTTACTGATAGCCGTTATACAGGAATGCAAATATAATTGTAAACAACTGTATGGTAGAAAAGCCACGTAACAGCTTATCATATGCATTTTCAAGCGATGTATTGCTAATGAGAAGATAGCAAATGTTTCCCATGCAACATTTGCTGATTGCAGGAGACAACACTTTTCTAGGGGCAGGAATTCATTTCCAGAGCCTATACTTTTAAAATTGATTAATAAACAGTTTAACAGGAACTTAGAGGCCACTTACATTGAAAATTGCCATTTAGGAAAATAAATTCATTTTATTATGTAAAAGAAATGTTTTCGTATTTTAGTTCTTCTAATTATATTTTTAAATATTAATTACCGTTATATTTTATGTAAGTATCAGACTGGTAAAATATCACTTCATTGTTGTAAAGTAACCTTTACAGTCGGCCTGGTTTCCAATAACGTATGCTATAATACAACAAAATAATTAGAAATTACAATTGCTGAGACTGGTGCTTTCTTTCATTACTACAGCACTTACGAGTAATTAATGTACCTAAATTCTCACCACATTCAGACTTATTGACTAGTTAGTTACTCCTTTTACCATCATTCCACGAAGTGACACGAGCAATATTTCAGGTGAAGACTACTAAATATGGTTTGGTTTGAATTTCATGCTAGCCGTCCTACAGGGAAGGCAGCTAGTCAGCACTACCCACCACCAACTCTTGGACTACTAAAGCTTTTACCAACGAAAAGTTGGATTAACCGTCACATTATAACACTCCTCAGCTGAAACGGCGAGCATGTTCGGTGACGGGGATTCGAACTCGCGATCCGCAGACTGCGAGTCGAGCGCACCAACTATCAGGCCTAGCCAGGCCCATTAAATATGGACAGAAAATTCCCAATAAATATGTTTTAAAGCTGCGAAACACACTATCATATCATTTAATCATTACAAATAAAAAATTCAACAAAGTGGAACGCGATAGCGTATAATGATGAATAAGTAAGCACTCTTTTTTGTTTTCTTTGGAGGCTCTGTTCATCATTGGCCCTTGCTAAGATATTAAACCAATTGGAATGAACAACAACGTCACATTCTCTTAGGGCATATTCAAGTTCAGTTGACATAATGCACGTTCTTTACTTCGCGCTAAGTTTTTCTTCTAGGAGAAACAGTGTAGCATTACTGACAGCAAGAACAAGTAAATTTGTAAACTACATATGATAATTGTAAAGTTCGGAATAGTGTCTTTAAATCTAAAGAAAAACTATAGGCGACAAGTAGGCTTAAACACATATTTTAACTGTATCTGTTGGTACACTCTCCAAATGGTACTTTTCAACTATTTCTTAATGATTAAAGAATGTTTATCCATGTAGGATAGACTGATAAGAATAAGATGGTTCGCCAATGTAATTGTATATAGTATACTAAAACTTCGATTGTGTAAATAATTGGGAAGTATTCTATCAATTACCAAAGCTGGAAAACCATTTTTACATAAGAATTCCTCGATGTTATTAAATCTGTTAAGCAAGACTTTATATGTGATAAATATTTTGTATGCACAGTGAAATGGTAGGTTGACTACATTTTCCTTAAAACATACTTGGAATGAAATTTGAAATATAAGCTTGTAAATGTTTTCTGATGTTGTCACTATAGATTTCGTGCGTGAAAATATCTAATTTAGAATAACTAGCAGAGTCTATAAATAAAGAAAAGTTAAACGTTTTATTGTTTATGAATTCTTAGGATGTACCCTGCTTTAAAAGTTTTATGAAAAGAGTTGCATAAAATATTCAAAAACAAAAAAAAGCATGAAACACAGCGCAGATAGCCATTTTGTAGCTTTGTACTAAAATAAAACAAACAAATAATGAAAAAATGTCATTGAGGCTCGAAAGACGTTTTATTTATCTTTTATTTTATTTTTATATTTTTTTGTAGTATACGAATATCACTCTATCATGTTTACAGAAATAAGATGTAAAAACAGTTATTACAAACCCCAGTGATATTCTTTTATTGATACCCAACATTCAGTGAGCATATTAAAAGAGGTTCTCCCTCCACTGTTGTTCTTGCCATAACTAAAAAATAAATAAATGTATCAGTATGTCTTGGAGGTCATGATTTTATTTGAGAACTTGTAATGTTAAACTGTATTGTTTTTTTTCCCACTCCTTTTGGTTGAAAGTTAAGTTTGCCCACTTTTGTTTGATTCTTCTCTATAATTCCTAATGTTGGAACATAGCACTGCTCAAGTAGATTTCTAGTTATAGTTATAAGTTTCCCCGAGCGCTAATTGGGTCCGGTGGAGGTTAATCGTCTTTTTGTCTGATTCTCCTGCAGGAATAACAACGTGTTTTTTTAATTAGTACACCGAGTTATAATTTTCGGCGAATCGGGCAGTAACTGCGAGTGCACTCTTCCATTATCTTCGCTGCCTGTTGGTCAACTGATCTAACAGGTACCAATCACTGTTTTCTTGTGTCAGAAACTTGAGGGCTTATTGTCATATTTAAAACATAGTTGAGGCCCGAGAGACCAGACTTTACACAGATGATTTTAACAGATTTTACAAAGACTTTTAGCGGATTTTCCATAGAATTTACCCAGATTTTCCCCCAATGTTTCCCAGATCTTTGGTAGAATAACGGAGTTAGATTCATTTTGGAGATTTGAGTCACATTTCTGTAATTTTAACTTTTAAGTGAGAACTCTTGAAATTCTCGCTTTTCATTGTTGGTGACAGATTTGTGTAGTTTTACTTTCTGGGGACTCTTTAAGTTCTCTTGTAAATCTCAAATTTACTTTTACAGGTACCATTTGGCTTTTGCCTATAGTTTAGTTAAGTGTTTGTTTAAGTTTTCCAATGAGCGAATAGTGTATAAATTGCTCCATAGGATAGTGGAATATAGGTTATTACCTAAAGTATGCAGTATTGTTGTTACTTAGCAAGTTTAAGATGAAGGTTAACTTTGTTATATTATCTTCTTACTTGGGACAAGTTACAAGGAGGTGGAGCATGCGCACTAGCAGGAGCATAGTATTTAATAAAATTTTCCTCACTCTTGCTAGAGCGCCCCCCAGTGGCACAGCGGTATGTCTGCGGAGTTACAACGCTAGAATCCGGGTTTCGATACCCGTGGTGGGCAGAGCAAAAAAAAAGCCCATTGTGTAGCTTTGTGCTTAATTACAAAAACTAACAAACACTCTTGCTAGTCACACAACATTGTTTTAGGTACACTTATAAACACTTGTACAATAATGTTTTACTGTTTCTATAAACTGTAAATATTTCAATCATAGATGGGTACCTTGTGTAAATCTTTATGTCTTATCTCATTCTTTCTGATCCAACTGTCACACTCGTCGGAAAACACACCCGCATACCGGAAATCCTCGAGATACCAGAAACCTCTCTTTTTGTGTGTTTAAAAATCGTCATAAAGAAGAAACTCACTTTACTCTTACATATCACTTAATAAGGTTTCATTTTTGGCATAGGTGCCTAATGGTGAAGAAGCACGTGCCCCCCTCACACTTGTTACAGTTAGCGTTCATACACTATTAATAATAATTATGTTATACTGACTTAGTTTTTTTGCACCCCCTCTCTCCACTTCCCAACAAAGTAAGGCAGTCATGCCTCACGAAAATTTATTTATCTAAACACTAAGCAAAACACTAAGCGAAGAAAGTGCCACTGGATGAAGTGGATAAAATTTTATTCCACGGTTATGATCAAAAGCATTCGCATAAACTCCAATTCTTTCTGAAAGAGAGCTAGAAATAACGTTTAAATAAACCTACAGTAGTGTGGCCACAAAACCAAAATGAGAAATAGACAAACTAGGCAAATAATATAATTAAAAAGACTGGAAATTTTAATACCTTTGCTTTCTCTGTATCGTGTATGAGATATTAAAATTTAGTTTAATTATATTTATTATAGCTCTGTATATATTAATATCTCTTGAAGTGCTGATAGAAATATTCTGTACATTATATCTACTTGTTCATTAAATCGGCAAACCCTCAGTTGATAAATATTTAAATAATTTATTTTCATCAACATTTTGTCTAGAGTCTAAGTCTCCAAATGTCTCATGTCATATTCCTTGAAGGTATAAACAGAAACGCCGAGAAAATGAAAAATAATTTATTAATTTGGAGTTTGTTGCGTCTATATAAAATTTGAATGTTTCTTACACATGCCAACGTGTAAGTTACCATTTGCATGACGCTATACAGTAAATGAAATAATTTTTATCATTTCTAATGTAAAGTGATGTTTCAACTCCTAGAATTACTTGAACTTTCTCTTTCTCTCTAAAGCTCCAAACACTCACGCTGCTGTAATAAAATTTTTGTCTACTTTGTAAAGTTCAAAAGCAAAAATTCTTACTTTTTTGTGACGTCTGATCGTACAGTTTTGTCAGTGTACTCGTTCTGTAGTAGCATTAACTACTCCTATCTTTAGAGTAGAACACAGCCTTGGACTTCTTAGATTCCGTTATCCTTTCCTACAGCAAAGTACAGAATAATATAATTATATTTGTTTATTTAAATAAAACGTTTCTTATTTATCATGGTT
>NW_013666742.1:309253-310935 GCF_000517525.1 Limulus polyphemus
AAGTGACATCCAGCTATTGTTAATAAACTACATTAAGTGATATCCAGCTATTGTTAATAGACTACATTAAGTGACATCCAGCTATTGTTAATAGACTACATTAAGTGACATCCAGCTATTGTTAATAAACTACATTAAGTGATATCCAGCTATTGTTAATAGACTACATTAAGTGACATCCAGCTATTGTTAATAGACTACATTAAGTGACATCCAGCTATTGTTAATAAACTACATTAAGTGACATCCAACTATGGTTAATAAACTACATTAAGTGACATCCAGCTATTGTTAATAAACTACATTAAGTGACATCCAGCTATTGTTAATAGACTACATTAAGTGACATCCAGCTATTGTTAATAAACTACATTAAGTGACATCCAGCTATTGTTAATAGACTACATTAAGTGACATCCAGCTATTGTTAATAAACTACATTAAGTGACATCCAGCTGTTGTTAATAGACTACATTAAGTGACATCCAGCTATTGTTAATAAACTACATTAAGTGACATCCAGCTATTGTTAATAAACTACATTAAGTGACATCCAGCTATTGTTAATAACAGAGAGTAAGATATAGCTTTTTGATCCGCAAGAAATCTGTTGGTTTATACGAATATTTACCCAACTCTCTAGCTGTAGACAGAGAGTAAGATATAGCTTTTTGATCTGCAAGAAATCTGTTGGTTTATACGAATATTTACCCAACTTTCTAGCTGTAAACAGAGAGTAAGATATAGCTTTTTGATCCGCAAGAAATCTGTTGGTTTATACGAATATTTACCCAATTCTCTAGCTGTAAACAGAGAGTAAGATATTGCTTTTTGATCCTGAAACTCTGTCCTTCATTTGTTTTGCCGATGCCGCATCTGAATTGACGGCGCCGCTAATATAAAGGTTTAAGAAATAACAATGGTTGGATGTCACTTAGTGTAGTCTATTAACCATAGTTGGATGTCACTTAATGTAGTTTATTAACAATAGCTGGATGTCACTTAATGTAGTTTATTAACAATAGCTGGATGTCACTTAATGTAGTTTATTAACAATAGCTGGATATCACTTAATGTAGTCCCATATGTATACATATGCTATGTTCACTTAAACACACTTATTCTAACAGCTGAAGATTTATTAAACAAATCTATTACAAAGTTGACTATCAAGCAAGAAATCTGTTGGTTTATACGAATATTTACCCAACTCTCTAGCTGTACAGAGTGTTATGATTTCTTCGAAATGTTCTGCTCGTATTCTTCCTCAGATCATAGGCAGATATCTGAGTGCGTTCACCAACATCGTAATGTAGTTGTTGCTTTTAACTTTGTGAGAAAAAACTGCGTTTATACTAGTTGCGATTAATAGAACATCATAAACTATAGTTTGGAATATATTAAAGGTATATTCTTGTCAAAATTTTCCTAAACTTATGGAGAGTGTTATGATTTCTTCGAAATGTTCTGCTCGTATTCTTCCTCAGATCATAGGCAGATATCTGAGTGCGTTCACCAACATCGTAATGTAGTTGTTGCTTTTAACTTTGTGAGAAAAAACTGCGTTTATACTAGTTGCGATTAATAGAACATCATAAACTATAGTTTGGAATATATTAAAGGTATATTCTTGTCAAAATTTTCCTAAACTTATGGAACCATGATAAATAAGAAACGTTTTA
>NW_013666742.1:311693-315841 GCF_000517525.1 Limulus polyphemus
CCATAGCTGGATGTCACTTAATGTAGTTTATTAACAATAGCTGGATGTCACTTAATGTAGTCTATTAACCATAACTGGATGTCACTTAATGTCACGTTCGGTCAGTTCGCAATCTGGATAGATATTTTGACGCCCTACAAAATGTTTAGCCAGTTCGTAATTTGGTTAAATATACATGTTAAAGAACGTTCGGTCAGTTTGCAATCTAGATAGATACTTTGACGCCCTACAAAATGTTTAGTCAGTTCGTATTTGGTTAAATATACACACTAAAGAACGTTCGGTCAGTTCGCAATCTGGATAGATATCTTGACGCCCTACAAAATGTTTAGTCAGTTCGTATTTGGTTAAATATACACACTAAAGAACGTTCGGTCAGTTCGCAATCTGGATAGATATTTTGACGCCCTACAAAATGTTTAGCCAGTTCGTAATTTGGATAAATATACATACTAAAGCACGTTTGGTCAGTTTGTAACCTGAATAAATATTTGTATTGACATTTCATAATTTGGCTGTATTATGCCTCTGCCAGTTACAAGTATTGACTGACTACAAGTTTATTCTGTACTTATGTGGATTAGAAACCACTTTACCAATTTTTAACACAATTTGATAATGTACGTGTACAGTTTACAGACCACTCAATCAAAGATTGATCATAACCTCGGTTCGTACTTTACAGACTAAAAATTGATTGTTTATTATTCAACTAAAATCTCAAACATAAAAGCATAAATGAACAACAGTGTACAAGAATTTCCTAACTCTAGTTCCCTAACGATAGACATAGATTTCATGTATTAGTGTATAAAATTCCCTACAAGGAAAACGTTCAGTATATTGTAACAGCTGCCGTTGATAATTTAAATAGAAAAATAAATTGACACAAAGTTACATGACAAACCTATTTCACTCTTGCGATGAAGCATGGAATATGATTTGTCAAAAAAATTAATGTCGATAATGAAATAAAGGTGAAGCTAAATTTTAACTGGAAATCAAAACCCTCCACTGTCCTCTGTAATTTTCAAAGCAGCTCCGTGAATTAATTCCAGAACATGATGACTGTATCTTTTTTTTATTAAGTCTGGGTAGAACAAGGTAAGCCTAGCCTTTCACATCTCCGCTCAATGTGATCAAATGGTGAATTTGAAATTGTTCTCTTTGTACTTGAAAATTAAGTCAATAATTACCACGGATATAAGGAACGGCTATTAACACTAGCCGATCAATATACTTTCCTTTCTCTGAGGGGGGGGGAGGGGGGAGACGTAGCAACAGTAATTTGCTTTGAACTCTTATTATGTCTGTTTCAGTGTTATTGATTTCTTTAATTTTTTTTTGTTGTTGGTAAAACTTATCGCTTTCTTCGGTTTGTTTTCAGTTCTCAAAACATGTGGATAATCACACGTTTGAAGAGTTTGCAAAATAATTAAGCAGAATATTGTAAATATGTGATACCCATGACATGGTGAAAACATGTTGTCCTATGTTGACTTAGTTAATTTTCGTCTAGATGCTTCAAAGACATTTCACCACACTTGTACGATATTGCTTAAAACGTATACGAGCTATATTGTTGTCTCGTCATATGTTAATTACAAGCCCACTCAGCGTTCAGGAAATTTTACTATACTTAAAAAAGTTAAATAAGTCCTCATGACCGACTGAGTCTCTAATGGATTTCACTCGTCAGTTCAAACGATTTTACTCACCGAAAAAAGGAACAAATGACACATAAAAGAATAATCAAATTCTCCCACTTGTTCCAAATTATTTGTTAAAATACATAACGATAATAACGTGCCAAATGATGTCACGACGATTGTTTGTTTTTTGTTTTTTAAGTTAAGCACAAAGCTATACAATGGGCTATCTGTGCTCTGCCCACCACGGGTATCGAAACCCGGATTCTAGCGTTGTAAGTCCGCAGACATACCGCTGTGCTACTGGAGGGGGGCATCACGACGAATAATCAGCGAATGAAATATATTGTCGTATTTTGGAATTATCCATCTTAATAGCGAACATTTCTAATCCCTCATATATTTAAATTAACATTAAATGATGGGTTTTGTCGAAATTCTTCCATTGTGTGCATAAAATCTTCATTACTTTACATGGAATAGGCTATTTATTATAATAGTTTAGGATGAATAAACTCCATGTATAATTTGCTATTTTCTTGTTTGTTCGTTGTTAAGTACAAAGCTACACAATGGGCTATTTTTGCCTTCAGACATGCCGCTGAGCCATTGGAGGGCTCGGTATTTTTAACTTGAATGGCACATTATGTCAAACATAGACTAACTGGTCAAGTCAGAAACCCAAGGATCAGCACAGCTGTCCCTAGTTGAGAGACAACAACCAGTCAGCAGCACCTCTTCCCTTAATGGCTACACTTAACCGAACAGTGGAATTGGCTGTCACTTTTATAATATCTGAAAACGTGAAACATTTTCAGCAGCATATCGTGAGCTTGAACCTTCGGATTTGCAGCCCGGCACACTAACCACTAGAAAACACAGGGAAAACATGACAGTTCTTTATATGAACTGATAACAATATTTTAACAATGTATTTTATTAATAATATTCACTTACATCATACGCAACTGTTATCCAATAAATATATGGATATAGAAGGAGAGAAACCATACTTCTATAGATAAGTATTATATATTATCTCTAGTGGTCTGTTTTATTGTTTAATTTCTCTGTTTTGTTAAGAGTAGCTCTCATGCTTCCTACGATAGAGCGCAAACAACGAGTGTTAGTTTTACATGAAGGACACTGTGGCCCGACCACCTATTATTTACTCTTCGTTTTTAGGCTTTCATTTTACATCTGTAGCTTGAGAATAGACGGCGTACCTCCGCCGCTTAGTGGATTATATTTATATATATATATATATATATACCTTTCCTCTTATGATACCTTAAACCATTCCT
Source organism: Limulus polyphemus (assembly GCF_000517525.1). Classification (NCBI taxonomy): domain Eukaryota; kingdom Metazoa; phylum Arthropoda; class Merostomata; order Xiphosura; family Limulidae; genus Limulus; species Limulus polyphemus. The sequence goes on from NW_013666742.1 coordinate 314,647, forward strand.
TTTCTACAGTTTTTAAACCAATTTCTTTTTTCTATATGTGCATTTTTTTTTTAAACGGCTAACTTCAAACTTATGGAGATAATAATAAGTAGAGATGTCCTTTTCCTTTAGGGAATCTTTTGACGGTTGTACCACGAACGCAGTAGGTAGCCATTTTCCTAATGTACAGGTGTACACGCTCGGAAAGAAAACGGTCTTTAAACATATTTGTATGACGAGGTGGGCTCTATAATGCGAACAAAAGGCATCGTTATAAAACCTTGATCGAAAAACCGACTTGGTGCCTAGCAACAAAACTCTACTATTTTGTAAGGTGTAAGCTGTTTGGCCAACATTAGCCGCTTTTCTAAACATCTATGCAACATACCATGCACACAAATTTAGTAAAGATCAAGGTAGCCTGAATTTAACATTTGCCTGGCCACGTGAATAAAAGAATTTGCATGTAATATTCTTTACTTTAAAGTTTCCTCACGATATCTCGTTTTAAAAATACATAACGAACAGCAAGGCGTTAACAGAAGCATCGAAATGATTTTTGGGGAACCGTTGATATAACTACGTACGTCTCACAATAAGTTGACGTGTGTCTGTCTGTCTGTCTGTCTATTTTAAACCTTTTTTTCAGTTTTTCACAGTTGCTAATAATATGTAACGAGCATTACTGATTGACTGAAGCACTTCAGAAGCTTCTATATCGTTTAAATGTTTCTCTTTCGAAAGCAGTCATGACTTGTACCAAGTTAGTTGTCTGTAAAGTTATTCGGTCATTTAATTAATATAACTGTTGAATTTATTTAATTTTATATTAAGTCCCAACAAACTTAATTAATATAGTTACAAGAACATTATAAATGTTATTAAAGAGAAAGTAGCAGGTTTAAAGGTTAGTCTAATATGGTAACTACCTGGACACAGTGTTAAAACTGAGCTACATGCGGTAACTATCTAGACACAGTGTTAAAACTGAGCTACATAGGTATAACTACCAGGACAGGGTGTTAAAACTGAGCTACATAGGTATAACTACCAGGATACGGTGATAAAACTGAGCTACATACAGTAACTACAAGGACTCGGTGTTAAAACTGATCTACATACGGTATAACTACCAGGACAGTGTTAAAACTGAGCTACATAAGGTAATTACCTGGACACGGTGTTAAACTTAGCTTCATACGGTAATTACCTGAAC
>NW_013666742.1:316581-323314 GCF_000517525.1 Limulus polyphemus
AAAGCTGAGTCACATATGGTAACTACTGGGGCACGGTGTTAAAGCTAAGCTACATCCGGTAACTACTGGGACACGATTTTAAAGCTAAGATACATACGGTAACTACCACGATACAATGTTAAAGCTGAGTCACATATGGTAACTACTGGGGCACGGTGTTAAAGCTAAGCTACATCCGGTAACTACTGGGACACGATTTTAAAGCTAAGATACATACGGTAACTACCACGATACAATGTTAAAGCTGAGTCACATATGGTAACTACTGGGACACGGTGTTAAAGCTAAGCTACATCCGGTAACTACTGGGACACTGTGTTAAAGCTAAGCTGCATACGGTATAACTACTGCAACACAGTGTTAAAGCTAAACTACATCCGGTAACTTCTGGGACACGATGTTAAAGCTAAGCTGCATACGGTAATTAGAGAGGCACTCAGTAGAGAGCATACCTCCGCCATGCAGCGTTGATCATATTCGGCTTTCAAAAAATATGAAAACCTTGCGAGGTTGTACAGAGAGAGTTTTATTACATCATGTCCATTCCTACCTTGTTTCCTCACTTTCTGGTGCACCCTTTCCTAAACTTTCATTCTTTTTAATATTTTTTCTACTTGTTCATATTAGTGGTGATATTTATCACCAAGTTATTATAACATTATCGTAAAGACATCTATCACCAAGTCATTATAACATTATCGTAATTATATATATATCAACAATTCATTATAATATCATCCAGCAAAGTTGAGATCGTTGTAACTGTTGACTGCTAAACCTGGTCATGCATTTGTTTAGGTAGTTTCATCATTATGACAAGTATAACATTGTTGACTGATAGTGTCATCATTATAACAAGTGTGCCCGGCATGGCCAGGTGGATAAGGCACTCGACTCACAATCTGATGGTCGCGGGTTCGAATCCGCATCCCACCAAACATGCTCGCCCTTTCAGCCGTGGGGGCGTAATAATGTGACGGTCAATCCCACTATTCGTTGGTAAAAGAGTAGCCCAAGAGTTGGCGGTGGGTGGTGATGACTAGCTGCCTTCCCTCTAGTCTTACACTGCTAAATTAGGGACGGCTAGCGCAGATAGCCCTCGTGTAGCTTTGCGCGAAATTAAAAAAAAACAAACAAAACAAACAATTATAACAAGTATAGCGTTGTTGACTGATAAACATGTTCATACATGTTCTCTTAACTGGTGTCATTATTGTTTGTGTTCTTTGTTCAATAAGACGTCTCTTTATTAGACTTTGTAAAAGTGTTGACTGACTGCTAACTACCAACGTTTTTTAATTCAAGGCTAGTTGCTAATGAAACAAGGTAATGTTTACCTTACCTGGTAGTCCTCTGGTTCTAAATGAAACGTGTGCCAGTTAGAACTTTTTAAGCTTGTCCTTGTCTTTGATAAGAAAACTTGGTCAATTCTCCTATCCTGGAAATGATGAGGCAAGCCGCGAGAGTGGCTTTTCCATTGCGGGCAAAAAGCTGGAATTAACTCCTCGGTCGGAACCTACAGTTGCTTCCTCGCATTCCAGTGGATCAGTGAGGTTTGAAACTTTCCATTCTTGGGTGAAATCGTCTTAAACGCTGTTTCTACGCATGCCTATTTCAATGCACTTGTCAACGCTTTCAGCGAATAAGTAATCAATTCAATGCCGCTAGGTGGCAGTTGTACTAAGAGCAGAGGTTCGTAGTTAAAAGTAATGCTCTGAAAAACTATGATGTTTCAGGCTTTCAGCGAATAAATAATTGAGTAGAGGCTCCTAGGTGACAGATGTGCTGAAAACAAAGTTTCGTAGTAAATATCATGCCATATGCCATGAAAAGCCAAAGACGTTCTTAATATAATTGTCACCTTTGTTGTCGAAGTATAACATTGATGTCGTTTCTAGCAGTCTTAAACCTCTAAAAAATATAGGTGACAGGGATTTGTGACAAAACAATACCTCAAAAAATGTTTGAATATTTTCTTTTATTACGAGCAGAATAATCTGTTTCCTCAAACATTTGGAAGTAAATCAAATCTATTCGTGATTTGGAAATAAATTCCAGCTTAATAGAATTCATCGCTCAAGTAAAAGTTTTGTTACTGTTTTGATATTCAGTTTCAGTTTGCCAAACTATATCGTCGGGCTAAAAAAGCTTTTTAATGAATTAGATAACCAGTTTTAGTTTACCATACTCAATTGATGGACTACGTGTTTATTTATTTATTAGGATAAACCGTTTCAGTTTACCAAGCTTAAATGTTAGATGACAAGTTTAAATAACGTTTTAGACATTCCGTTTCTGCTTGGTAACCTATATTGGTAGAGTACAAATTTCATTGTGGTGTAGATAATCAGTTTCATTTAACCAGGTTATTATTGGAGTACAAGTTGCAGAATATTTTGGATACACAGTTCAACTTGCCAAACTCCATTGTTGTATGGTTTTGATATCCAATTTTAGCATCCTATACAAAATGTTAAAAACCCTATAACCCGAGCGCTTTCGAAAGGTGGATCTTTCTTATTCAGGGACAAACAATACTTTATTGTTGAAGTGCAATTTTCAGTATGGTTTGGTTTCGGCTTCTTAGACTATACTATTGAAGTAGAAATTTCTATAAATTCTGTATATTTAGTTCACCTTTACAGACTCTATTGTTGCAATATAAGTTTCAGAACGGTTTGGATATCCAGTTTGTTTCAGTAAACTAGTCTTCATTATTCGAGCACAAATTTCTATGTGCATCGAATTTCAATTTTCTAGTCTTAACTGTTAGGATACATATTTTTAGGGTTTGAATATCCACTTTTCTACACTTCATTCTTGGATTACAACTTTCAATATCTTTTGGATAGTTAGTTTCATAGACTTCAAAGCTGGACTATAAATCTCGTTTGCGGTTTAGATATTCAGTTTTAGCTCGTTAAATTTCATTATTAAATTGCAACATTCAGTAGAATTTGAATATTGAGCTTCAATTTGATAGACTTTATCACTGGAGTACGACTTTCAGTATAGTTTGGATATTCAGTTTCGGTTTGCTAGACTTTACTGATGAGATACAATTTCCAGTATGATTTGGATAGTTGGATTCAGTCTGGCAGATTTCATTGTTGACACACAAAATTCATTATGATTTCTATATTCAGTTTCAGCTTCCTAGTCTTCATCAGTGTGGCTTGTATATTAAGTTTCAGCTTGATCCTCGATGAGATGTGGATATTTATACGTGATAAGGAGACCTTCCTGGAAAGGTTCTACCTGTACAACGTACCTTCTCTGACATCCAAACATTCATCCAAGTGTGTACCGTTGGTAGTGATCCGTAAAAGAAAGGAGGGGATCCTGGTAATTGAAACATCATTTTGGCCTTCATTCCTGTAGACAGGAGCCCCTGAGATGGTTCCCTCAGCATCATTTGACTGACCAGTTATGGCAAGGGTATTTTCAGTGTCATTGTTGTTGAAGTTTTCTTTTGGTGTTTTGGACATTATGTCTGGTGCTGGTGTTTGGGTATATTTCCCACAAAACCCTGACATTGCTGTACTGTCCTCAGCGTGTTGTGTTTTTTTTTTTTACATTGTGACATGACGCCTTGTAAGACTCCATGTTGTTTGGAGTCGATGGGCACCCATTACTGCAAAAATAAATCACGCTCCGCTTTTTGAGGTAGTTAGTGCTTTATAAGAGTGACAATCAAAACCCATTATTCACTGTGTCAAGAGTAGCCCAAAAGTAGCCCAATAGTTGGCGTTGGATGGTGTTGACTAACTGCCTTCCTTCTAAGTATATCACCTCAAAATTGGGAATGACCAGCACAGCTAGTCCCCGCTTCATTTTGCTCAAAGTCCAACAAAACAAGTAAACAAAACTTTACCTATGGATATTCAATGGAGAAGGGAAAAATTTAGCCAGTAAACAACCACACATAGATTACTCTATATGCATTCACTTACAAGCACCTACATATTTAATACCATGATTACTAATTTAAATTCATTATCAGAAACATCTATTTCCAGGATGATTCCTTTTTTTCATACAAAATGGCTTATAGATGTGCTTTCTGCCTCTTTAAAAGCAATAAGGAAATTAAGATCTTTAGACCTGCTGGTAGAAAAATCACGATCACAGAACAATGTACCCCTCTTGTAATTGAAAGCCATTGTGGGGATACCTATTAAAGTAAGCCTCATAATTATTTTGATTCCTCAATTAGTTATTCTTAAGAAAGATCTCCTTGACAACCTCAAGTTGAATATTCTTGTTGGTCTCTCCAGTCAATGAGACTCGGCTTTCTGATGAACATACACTCAAAAGAATGGAATTTCTGAGCTAATTAAGTGCTCGTCTTGATTTTCTTCTCCACACGTACCTACCAATGTGAATGCAGATTATTTGAAATATTAAGTTCGTTCGGCCTTATATTCCAATCCCCCTACACTGTCAGCAGTCTAGACATTCTAAAACATCTTGTTATTGTTCTTTAATCTGTGCTTGTTGAAGTGGTAAAGATCATGACAGTACTAATGTCAGTTAGAGCCACACTGTGTCAGATGCTTTAGTTCTTTTCCCCTTAAACTTTAGATCAATCCCTAATTATATTGGGCAAATAGAAGCACCGTTGATAAAAATTGCAGTAATATATCATACTCTAAAGAAATGAAAATTATTACAACTCTTTCAAAATGGAGTTATGCTGCTGCACCTTGTTCCACTGCCACAGTGGAAGTCCAAAAATATATTCGTATTCCATCTACGGAGTCTTTGGCTCTGCACAGAGGCTTTACACGCTTCTCCAGTCTAGACTGTGTACACAGGACCATACGAATCTTTACTTCATATCCGATGTTTGCAACTTTCTTTGTAATATCATGCAACGCTCCAATCACTACCACATCATCCCATCTAGCAATGTATGTTCATGTCCTGGAGAGCGGTGTTTTTATACAAATATACATTCTATTATACCTATCTATCCATGCAAAATTGAACGAGATGAATGCCATATTGGATGGAATTGTTGAGTCTAATAATCACCTCATTCTTATTACAATCCCTCACTGCATTTGTTGTTGTTGCTGAGTTGCCTGAAAAAGTTAGATACTCCTGACTGGAAGTATAATCTTTTGTTGAGTTGCCTGAAGAAGTTAGATACTCCTGACTGGAAGTATAATCTTTTGTTGAGTTGCCTGAAGAAGTTAGATACTTCTGACTGGAATTACAATCTTTTGTTGAGTTGCCTGAAGAAGTTAGATACTCATGACTGGAAATACAATCTTTTGTTGAGTTGCCTGAAGAAGTTAGATACTCATGACTGGAAATACAATCTTTTGTTGAATTGCCTGAAGAAGTTAAATACTTCTGACTGGAAGTATAATCTTTTGTTGAGTTGCCTGAAGAAGTTAGATATTTCTGACTGGAAATACAGTCTTCTCTTTAATGAACAACTCTCAAACCACCCTACCCCTTGGTGGCTCATTAGTAATCTGAGGGCTTGTAAAAATAAGAAACAAGTTTCGATACTCGTGGTGGGCAAAGTATAGTCCCTACTGTGTAGCTCTGTGCTTAGTAATAAATAAAAATCAATCCATCCTTCCATACCGGTTTTTATTGATGGCTCAAAATCAGGTGATTGTGTGGGCTCTTTCATGGATTGATGCAACTTTGTTTCTGCTTATAAGATCACCTCTACAGATTCTGTTTTCATCGCTGAGTCATATGTAATATGTATCTAGCTCTTGGTTACCCAGAAGCTAAAAGGTAGACTAACTGAATCACTTAAATTTCTGGGGGTCCTGAAATCGTTTAACATATGTTCTTGCTCAGTTCTCTTGGATATACAGAAACGATTATTCTCACCTGTCATCATCCAGTACTTTTCGATTTCTGGACATTTCTGTTATGTGAAGGAATGAGCTCATTGACAATGGCAGCGAAAAATTTTGCCTGTTCCTCATACGGATTTCTGATCTTTCATCTAGGTAAAGCTTCGTGCAAGTTGGCAGGAAATTTGGAGTGAGAAATGCCTGAACAAGTTTTCAGTTAAACCTTTAGACATTAACTGGCTGCCAGTGGTCAGAGGGAGGAGGTCGTCTTGACCAGGCTCTGCATTGGCCATTTTTAGCTTTCTCTTACTCATCGCTTTCTTTGTCAATGTGTGAACAATGTCTTTCCTGTCATCATTATGATATTCAACGGCGGGACTATTTTTTTGGCATATGTTTACTCGTGATATCCCCTTGAGATTAAACGGTGTCATTGGCAATGTTGACCAGACCGACCATATTTTAGTTTTTACGAATTAAAAGCCTTTTTTGATTATATTTAATCGTTAAACTTTTTCTAAGGAAAAAATATTGAATATGTTCTATTTTCATTTTCAGCAAGCTGCTTTTATATTTTACTTTTAATTTTGTTTGTTGTTAAAAAATGCTTGACGTAAATAGCGTTTAATGCTTTGCGCCATTAATCCCCCAACACACATATGATATGTTCCTCATAAAAATCAAAATATATCGCTTTCTTCAAAATCACAAAATATTGTTGTAATAAAACTTATAATATTGCTACTTTTTCTTTAAGATTAATCTGCCTCCCCTCTCCCCCAGTGGCATAGCGGTATGTCTGCGGACTTACAACGCTAGAACGCTTACAACGCTTTCCATACTCATGGTGAGCAGAGCACAGATAGCCAATTGTGTAGCTTTGTGCTTAACTTCAAACAAACAAACAA
>NW_013666742.1:323932-334747 GCF_000517525.1 Limulus polyphemus
GAAAACTCTGTATCATTGTCACGTAACTCAAAAGTTGTTTATCATTGTCACATAATTAAAAATATTGTTTATCATTTTCATGAAATCAAAAAGGCTGTTTATCGTTATCACGTGATTAACAATGTTTATAATTATCACATAATTAATAGGCTGTTTATCATTATCACGTGATTAACAATGTTTATAATTATCACATAATTAAAAGTTTTTTTATCGCTATTATGTGATTAACACTATTTATAATTATCACATAATTAATAGGCCGTTTATCATTATCACGTGCTTAACAATGTTTATCATTATCACATGATTAACAATGTTTTAAATTATCACATAATTAAAAGTTTGTTCATCACTAGCACGTAATCGAAAACATGGTTTATCATTATTATTATTCAGTTATCAAATAACAGAGTTATCATTATCAAACTAACAAACTTTCTATCAGTATCATGTTTTTTGAAAAAAAATTCTGTCGTCAGAACGCCCTCATGTGACCATAAAGTGAGTCACAGTGACGACAACGGAAAACTATGTATATATATATAATATACAAGTAATTATTTCACTCACTTATCACTGTGTTCTTGAAAGACGCTATATAGCATCTGTTACGTATTCTTACCTATCATTAATAACAATTTATGGATTAAAATCTAAAAAGAAATATATCAACACAATTATGATTTCCAGGATCTCTAGTTTTAAGCCCTCTTATAAATAAACCTACAGAGTTTTATATTAACGAAACAAATATTACTGGATACACGATTTAAATCCTGAAAACCCAAACACACCAAAAAATACCTCAGAGGGTTTCATTCTTGCCTTTAACTGTTTTTAACAATAGATTTTCCTGTGTTTTTTTTCTGGGTTTTTTTTTTGCGGTTTCCAGATGGAGCAACGGCAAGTTTACGAACTTACAACGCTAAAATCCAGCGTTCGATTCCCAGCGGTGGACACAGAAGATAACCCCGTGCGTCTTTGTTCTAAATCAACCAATCAACTCTTTGAGAAAACACTATTTCACATTCTTGAATGTGTAAATACATTATGCTAATATAATAGTAAATTAAAAAAGAACCAGAAGACAGACCAACGTTCTGTCGAAATATGTTACCCACAATAAACACACTCCATTGTGCTTATAAATCGTTGTTTCTCAATTTACTATCACGATTTCACGTTTTAGGTTTCTCACAGAGATACTCAACAATTTGTTCGTGTCTCATCTTGTGTTGTTCAATTAAAAGTTCTGGGCTAAAACAATCGATATTCAATAAAAAATATCATGCTTTGAAGATTGTATCATAACCGTAAGTAGATACTGGCACTCTGTAAAACATTTGTAGCTTCAATATAACGACATGCATCACACAGGTTGACATCTAATCGACCAGTGACCTTATTCCTGTTTGGCGGTAAACTAAAGACCAGTAACACATGAACTTCATGTTGTTTGCTTACAAAAGTTTCCTTATAGGTAATTTATGATATGAGGAGACTAACATGAAGACTGACTTCTTCAAGTAAATAGCTCTGACACATCCCATCAGTATTTTCTCCTAGTGGTAAACGAAGAACACAACAAGTTCAGTGATATTACTTGTTTACCTCTCTTAGGAAAGCTGACGGAGGAGACTGTTTTTACCCAGAAGTGACATAGAGTATCATACAAGCGTACGGAGGGGTGTTTTTCACGTAAAAAGTATTATTACCCTCAGAAGTTATGCTTTTTCACGCCTTGACCCTTGTAACTCAAGATGTATCTCTTCATCGATTAAATGTCGAAGTGTGTTTCAACTTAATGTACATAACAGGCTGAATCACGTTCTCTAAAAACAACAGTGACGCCTTAATATTCTGCTAATTAATATGGTAGCGCAATAAAAATAAACATGTTCGTGTTTATTATATATATATATATATATTATACAGAAATATATATATATATACTGTTTTATGCGCTGATAGAGAGGGTATCTTATTACATGAATGAGGGAATGACGAGTAATTTAATATATTTCTGTTTTCTTTTCAATCGTAGGGGGGGAATGAAATATAACTAGGGGCGATAAGAAACTTTAGTTCCCAGGAATGAAATATAACTAGGAGCGACAAGAAACTTTAGTTTCCCAGGAATGAAATATAACTAGGGGCGATAAGAAACTTTAGTTTCCCGGGAATGAAATATAACTAGGGGCGGTCAGAAACTTTAGTTCCCCTTCACCCCATTAATTGAGATTAAGTGACATCTAACTTTAGAAAATTTTGTATTATCGTGTGGAATTTTTTCCCATTTAGATTTTGATGATATTGGGCTAACTAGTGGGATTGCCTCGAGACATCAGGAGAAGCCGTGAGCAGATCTGGAAAGAAGGAGAGTTTCTTGATGACTATGCTGCTATTTCTCTAGTACGACAACCATCTTTTAAGAAATCAATAGCTGAGCCATCTGGGGCATGGCATGGCTTTCTGGTTAGGGCACTCGGCTCACAACCTGCGAGTCGCAGATTCAAATCCTCTCACTGAATATACTTGCTCTTTCAGCCGTAGGGACGTTATAACGTGACGGTGAGTTGCACTATTCGTTAGTAAAGAGTTGGCGTTGGGTGTTGACTAGGGACGGCCAGCGCAGATAGCCCTCGAGTAGCTTTGTACGAAAATCAACAAATAAACTGAGCCACCTGTTGGCTAAAAGAGTAAATTACCTGATTTTTTTAGAACACAGATGAATTAAAAAGTTGTTTACGTATTTTTTTCTAAAATAATCATTTCTCAAAGCTTACACTGAATACAGCCTTACTAACACATTTGTAACTTATAACTTGCCTATTGTTAAACAATTTTGAACAATTTCCTCGTTTTTTATATATATATATAAAACACAAAAATATGTGTGTCTGTCTGTTTGTCCTTTATCTGGTGGGACAGCGTTAAATCTTCGGACTTACAACGCTAAAATCAGGATTTCGATTCCCCAGGTGGACACAGCAGATAGCTCGATGTGGCTTTGTTATAAGAAAACACACACACACATAAATATAACACAACATATACATAGTGTGGGGGAGGGTACACAAACGTGAGCAGGCATTCCCTATGTAGGAATGCAAGGAAACAAAATGACGGGCACAGTTGCAATAATACATAAAGTCAGATGAAGTTGATACGACAACAGCCACCATAAGAGTCATTTCTTGAATTATACCACTTCCTACTTTGACCCGTGACCTTTCGGCCTATAAGACACTTCTGTGACCAATGACCGTCAATTAATCAATCGCGTGAAACACTGTAGAATGACATTAAGAGCTGGGTGTTGAAAGTGGGTAACAGAAAGCCACTACTTTTGCCGCGACCTCTTCCTACAAAGTCAACCCGACCAACGCACAGTGTATATCATTGGTGAGGTTATAATGAATACTGTAATAATATGTTATGTTGTAAAAAAATTGTGTTAAGATTATGATTTTTTTATATTATTTATCATAGCATCCACCCCCACATTTTAAAGTTCTTAACCTGGACAAAGGATGGGTACCTCAGCTTGTATGTATATCATCTTTACAGTTTCAATATTAATAATGGTAAGCCATAGACGAATCAGATTTTCTGTAGATCAAAATATTTTCGTTTCTGACTTTTTAAATACCGATACCAGAGGGATGAAGGCAAAAGAAGAATATTATACAGTTAAGATTACAAGTACGTAGCTTCGAAGGTTGTTGCACAAGAAATTAAATACTTTAGTAGTTTGTGTGTGTACTTATTTTGTTTCATAAGCAAGTCGTTTCACCTCTGTGTAATAAACCCAATCTAATAACTGCTTTATGCACTTAAGGCGGCTTTAGTTCTGTAAACAGGCCCGGCATGGCCAGGTGGTTAGGGCGCTTGATTCACAATCTGAGGGTCGCGGGTTCGAATCCCCCTCCCACCAAACATGCTCGCCCTTTCAGCCGTGGGGGGCGTTATAATATGACGGTCAATCCCACTATTCGTTGGTAAAAGAGTAGCCCAAGAGTTGGCGATGTGTGGTGATGACTAGCTGCCTTCCATCTAGTCTTACACTGCTAAATTAGGGACAACTAGCGCAGATAGCCCTCGTGTAGTTTTGCGCGAAATTCAAAAACAAAAACAAAACAAACGTTCTGGAAACTACTCCAACAATAGAAACCGTAATGTTATCACCTTCTAGACACAGACAGGAGCAGTCCATTAAAGTCAAAACTCTACTGTTCACCAGTGTTTCTCAACCACTAGACCGTGGCCCAAAACTGGACTCAACTAAATTTTATCCTCGGCCCCAAGAAAGCTGCAAAATGACATCATAAATGTATACGCGAAACGTGCAAGCTATTTAAATATAGAATACAATATATATATAGTAAGAAGTACTTCAGATTCCCCTTTGTAAAAGCCACAATGCATCATTCACCATTGAAATGAAGTATGTAACATCAATCAAGGACAAATTTCACACTAAATAGCAATTACATATTCATATTTTACAACGCCCTCCACACTTTGGGGCCGTCGTGGGAGTGCTATAAGAGCGACCGTCAAATCCCAATATTTGTAGAGACAAGAGGAACCCAAGAGTTGGCGATGTGTGTTGTGAGCTAACTGCTTTCCATCTAGTCTACCAGTTCAAAAGAACTATGCACGGATAGCCTGTTGCGTAACATTGCGTGAAAATTCTGAAACAAAGTTATATTCCGTCATATTGTTATAAGAGCAATAATTGTCCTATTAGTTATGTCTTGTAACTACGTTTTTTTCTTCTGAGTCCCTGCTTTCCTTGCCCACACTTTTTTTTTAGAACCTATAAACGTCTGGTATTTAACATGCACAATCCACGCCCTATCAAGTAGTTCAATTTTGAATGTAAAGTCGTTTAGTCACTAGAATGTTAAATTATTTCTATACCGAGTTTTTCCCTTTAGAAAATACAAGCATCTGGCAGATAACCAGCGGCAAAAAAGAAAAAAAGCGGGGATAACGATTTGAACATAATGTTTTCGAAGGACTTAAGAGAACATTAGATTATTTACTTACTAATTAATGTTTATAAGTTACATGGATGTAAAATGTATAGCACTTTTTTAGAAAAATTCAAGTAAAATTTGAACTTCCACTCAGAGAGGTTATATTAACCAATTAAACTCGTTTCCTGCTCTCGTGATTATAATCGGCCTTGTAGACAAACCTTTAATATTACACCAACCATCACCATTATAGACAGAGCTTTGGTGTGATCCTTTTTTGTCTGTGGCCAAATAAACTGAGTAATGTTCTGACATTGCATTGTATGTAATTACAACAAAACAACAGTATTTTATCAACAATTATTCAATTTACTCCTTCTGCACATGGGGAGCGTTAAATCTTCCAAATTAAATGTTATACTTAATTTCGTATTAACACGTGATTCCACCAGCTCTTTGACTATGTGTTTCCCTTCCTCATACTTTTCACCAATATTGCATTATTTGTTTCCCCTCTTAACACTTCGTACCATTTCTACCAAGAAACTAGTTTTATTATCGTTATTGTTTAGTGTTTTGTTTTGCATTTCAGTCTCTTTAATAGACCGAGCATTTATCATCACTTTTTCAGGCATTGGCCTGCCAGGCCCGGTCTTGGCTAGACCAATGCCTGTAAAGGTAATAGGGAGACATACACAAAGTTTATATCAAGAAAAATACAGCAGTTTAAAGTAAATTATTAAAACCAGTACGTCTGATCTTCAACTGGTTGCTAAGATGTTTAATCTACAAAAAATATTATTTATCTTCAAGATGTAAGTCCGTATTAAAAAATGTCATTTATCTTCATGATGTAAGTCCGTATTAGTGAACACAAAAAAGTATTCTCAGTTTAATTCAGAAAAACAAAAAAGTACGTCTGATCTTCAACTAGGTGTTAAGATGTTTAATCTACAAAAAATATTATTTATCTTCAAGATGTAAGTCCGTATTAAAAAATGTCATTTATCTTCATGATGTAAGTCCGTATTAGTGAACACAAAAAAGTATTCTCAGTTTAATTCAGAAGAACAACTGGGTATCATTGTCAAGTCTCGTGATCCAGGTAGGAAAGGTCACCACACAATAAACACAAGTACTTCTAAACAACAGGTTTTGTTTGTTTTAAAGCAAAGTCACATTGGACTATCTTCTGTGTCCACCGTGGGGAATCAAACCCCAGATTTGTGCGTCGTAGGTCCGTAAACTTACTGCTGTCTCACCAGAGAACTCTAAAATACAGAAATAAGCAACGAGTTGATATCCAACTGATGATTAAATGTATCTTTTTTTTTATATTAACTAGCTGAGGGTGCTCATTAAGGAAGAAAAAATTGTATAAAATACAATGTTAGATAATGTTCCCTTTCCTTCTTTTCTTGTTAAATCCCTAACGATATCATTAAGTATTTACCATATCTATTCAAGTAACTTCATCTATACAATGGCCACAATTTTGAAACTTGCGCCGATCTTATGCACAAAGTTCCTTTCAAGGTATTAATTGAGGATGTCTCCAAGTAAACCAGAACTAAGAATTTGTTATCGCCTACAAACATATTAAGTTCGATTTGGCGATATTATCCCGAATCAATATAATATATATAACCAATAAAAGCTCAAAGTAAACGGTACGGAAAACTGGTACGTAATCTTTCTGTCGAAAAGTACTATACTTTGCAGCTCCTTTGTTCTACGAGTAAGTCGCATACATAAAGTTAATGTCGGCTCCGACGACGCCCGGTTAATATTACTGGGTTGATTTTTATTTTTGATTTAAGTACGTAACTCGCTTGAAACTTAAGGTAATATGAATTACTCACATCGCCACACAAACTGTTACTATGAAAGAAAGCAAATGAAAGATATCATAGCCTTTTAAATTTCATATCTCTATGTGGATTAATATCATAATATCTTCGTGGGGATATTATGGTTAATCAAACCCAACGAATAACCTTACACGGCTTAACTGGTTCAAGACGAGTGTCATGTGACTTATCATCAGATTTCTTATTTGCATAAAACTAACTGAAGAGAGTGACTTTATAATAGTTACTTTACTTGGTCATATACTTATAGTTACTTTACTTGGTCATATAGTTATAGTTACTTTACTCGGTCATATAGTTATAGTTACTTTACTTTGTCATACAGTTATAATTACTTTACTTGGTCATATAGTTACTTTACTTGGTCATATAGTTACTTTACTTTGTCATATACTTATAGTTACTTTACTTTGTCATATAGTTATAGTTACTTTACTTTGTCATATAGTTATGGTTACTTTACTCGGTCATATAGTTATAGTTACTTTACTCGGTCATATAGTTATAGTTACTTTACTTGGCCATATTGTTATAGTTACTTTACTTGGTCATATAGTTATAATTACTTTACTTGGTCATATAGTTATAATTACTTTACTTGGTCATATAGTTATAGTTACTTTACTCGGTCATATAGTTATAGTTACTTTACTTTGTCATATACTTATAGTTACTTTACTCGGTCATAATCTTATAGTTACTTTACTCGGTCATATAGTTATAGTTACTTTACTTTGTCATACAGTTATAATTATTTTACTTGGTCATATAGTTACTTTACTTTGTCATATACTTATAGTTACTTTACTTTGTCATATAGTTATAGTTACTTTACTTGGTCATATAGTTATAATTACTTTACTTTGTAATATAGTTATAGTTACTTTACTCGGTCATATAGTTATAGTTACTTTACTTTGTCATAAATATACGTTACAATTTTCATTCCCCATGCATTTCACTCCCTGTAATAATTCATTAATGTCAAATAATAATCAACAATAAAAGTAACATTTATTAAAAATTATTAATAGTGATGCAAATTATGGCCATCTTGTTTTATGGATTATATGTAGCAAGAAGAACTTAGGTTAGGTTAGAGAATACTAAAACATATTTTTTGACATTAACAAGTTATTACAGGGAGTGTATTTACAAGGAGCCAAATCACCAGGAGTCAAATTACTGGGTCTCAAATTACCAGGAGGGAATTCACCTAGAACCGTTTTGAACAATGTACATCAATTCCCAGGCTTTTACTTCTTAATTTAGTGGTTTAAAATACGAGCTTTAATACTTGATGGTATAGTCTCTATGTGTTAGTTGTACATCTGGAGTTTCTGAAATCCCATAATGATAGCACGTGATGTGGAGCAACTATGCTTTATGATTTGAAGCACGAGTCATACGAAAATAAGTGTTATTTTTTTCGAGTATTACTCTTTTATATCACACAGTCTATATCAAACGTGTGTTTCACTACATTTGGCCTGTTTTTTACCCATTTGGTGTTAGGTGTAAAAATTATCACAAATTAACACTCAAACAAAAATTTAGTTTTCCAAACCTTCAGCTTTGATTGCCAAAATATCTACCTCTTCTGTTCTTTGATCTTTAAGTGGATGAAGGAGTTTTATCGTTTCTCAATTAAAGTCCACCTGGTGGTAAATCCACATTTTTTTCTATGGGAAACAACTGAATACAAAATCTTTTTTTTTTGCCATTCCGAGTTCTCTTTACAAGTCCAGGTTACATGCCAGAAATAATCCAGCTATTCAACCCTGGAACGAACCCCGATAGAAGGTGCTCAGATCACTAGAAATTTACGAAGTGTGTACATTCTTTGTAGTTATTCCCGGTTTCCTATTCGTAACCTTTTCTACTCAATTACAGCAACCCGGGGAACAAAATTTCAAAACCATTTGTTGCCATGGTGACATAGTACCGTGACTCAGTCACTTTATCTTTTATAATAAACATTCTACCTTCGTGATATCGAGGCTTTAGAGGTTGTAAGTGTACTTTTCTATTCTTTAGAACTCTCTCAAAAGCTTCGTATTTCGTCCCATGTAATTACACGTAATTCAAAATATATTTGGACAATTCAGAGAATTTTTGTGGTTACTTTTGCTAAGCATTGCATATACTTATTATGTTAAACTCCTTTTGCTATTTGCATCTTAATTTGGAGATAAAAGGTTATTTTTAACTTAAACACGTATAATTTCATATGGAAGCAGGACTCTGCTCATCTTCGTTGTTACAATGAAACAATAACGAAGTCGTGCAGCAACTGCTTCAGGGCTATCTAAGAGGCTCTTTCTCATTAAGTGGAACAAATGTTAAATTCCATATCTTATTTTACAAAATTGTTACTTTAGAAAAGTTCGTTTTCTTGTCTTTGTGTGTGTGTGTGTTTTGTTCTATTTTGCTTACTTATTTGCGCGTTTTTCTGTAAAGCTACACAAAGGGCTGTCTGCGTATATCCGTCCCTAATTTTGAACTGATAGTTGTTGTTGTTTAAAGTTAAGCACAAGGCTACACAATGGACTATCTGTGCTCTGCCCACCACGTGTATCGAAACACGGTTTCTAGCGTCGTAAGTTCGGAGACGTACCGCTGTGCCATGGGGTGGGTGGGGAGGGCTTGAACTGATAGACTAGAGAGAAAACAACTAGTCAACTGCACCCTCCGCCAACTATTGGGTTACCCAAATAACAAGATTTCACCATCGCCCTTATAACGCACCAAAAGCCTTAAAGTGCGGAGAGCGTTCTTGCCGCAGCAGGCCTCGAACCATGAAATCTCTGGTTCACAATGTTATTACACTAACCACTAGGCCTAGCTCTATTTTAGAAGATATTTCACTTTATGTTTACCTATTCCATTATATTTTAATAATAAGGACACGCAAAACCTTCTTGTTTTTATTTTAAACTAGAAATTCTCACATAACCGATGGTGGTTTTACTAACTCGTATAATGTTCAACAGAAAGTCATTATATTTGTTTGATTTTTAAGTTGTGCACAAAACTGCACAATGGGCTATCTGTGCTCTGCCCATCACGGGTTTCGAAACCCGGTTTCTAGCGTTGTAAGTCCGCAGACATACCGGAGGGGTGGGTCATTAAATCATTGAAGCTTAATGAAAAGACCAGGATGTCTGTCTAATTCCATTTCGTTAAAACTACACAGAAAACTATGCCTCTCCATAAAAAAGAAATATGGCAAATTACAGTGTAAACCAGTGGTTTGCAAATTTTGGGCTTGCCCCCTAGGAGTGCAATCGTCTTTTACTTGGGGGGTAAGAAGTGTCAGAAACACTTTTTGTCTTTCGTGTTTGTTTTTTTAAAGCTAGGTTTATCGTTATCATCATTGGCTATACATATATATCACTATTTAAATGAGTTGAGCGTTTTTGTTGTTGTTGTTTTTTATGGAGGAGGCAAACGTGTATTACACAGAAGAAAAGGGAGCGCGACGTAAAGAGTTTGCAAAACACTGGACTATAAACCACAACAAAGGATTTGAATTATAAAATGTATTTTTTAAGTTCGTGCATTTTAAAAATCCAAAGAAACTGTAGTCTATAAAACCAAATCAACAATTATTATACATAAAGTTACACCTTAATAGAACATCCAACTGATATGGTTTACGGAAACCTCATTTATAAGCCAATTCTGGAAGAGAATATTAAACACCTACAAAATTGTATAAACTCAATGTTTCGTTCACAAGGATCCACCAGGAACCCAAACAAAAAGTTAAACTTTACAATATTGTAAGCTAATGTGATGAACTTGTTGTTTAGTTCATAAGGATAAATCAGGAACTCAAATAAAGAGTTAAACTCGACAAGATTGTAGGCTAATGCGATGACTACCGGTACTAACTTTCTTAGTAGGCAATGCAAGTCTTGCTATATTTCATTCCAACAATAAAACTAGTGGAC
>NW_013666742.1:335692-339262 GCF_000517525.1 Limulus polyphemus
GTCCACTAGTTTTATTGTTGGAAT
This sequence comes from Limulus polyphemus, assembly GCF_000517525.1. Lineage (NCBI taxonomy): Eukaryota > Metazoa > Arthropoda > Merostomata > Xiphosura > Limulidae > Limulus > Limulus polyphemus. The sequence continues at coordinate 335,717 of NW_013666742.1, forward strand.
GAAATATAGCAAGACTTGCATTGCCTACTAAGAAAGTTAGTAGCCGGTAGTCATCGGGTTATAAGCCAATTCTGGAAGAGAATATTAAACACCTACAAAATTGTAGGTTAATGAGATAAACTCACCGTTTCGTTCACAAGGATCCACCAGGAACTCAAACAAAAAGTTAAACTTTACAATATTGTAAGCTAATGTGATGAACTTGATGTTTAGTTCATAACGATGAATCAGGAGCTCAAATAAAGAGTTAAATTCGACAAGATTGTAGGCTAATGCGATGAACTTTGAAAGCTTCATCAATAAATGTTCATCAACAACTCAAGTAGAGTTAAACACTTACAGGACAGCGAGCTAATGTTGTTAACCAAAATGTTTCTTCCACAAGTATCCTTGAATATATCAAATAGAGAGTTAAACACTTACCAAACACCAGTGAATTTTAAAAAGCAGAAACCATGAACAAATCAACTAAAGAGTTAAACCCTTGCAAGACAGCAAACTAATGTAGTTAAACTAAATGTTACAATCACAAGAATCAAACTTTTTCAAGATAGCAGGATACAATATGGTTGAAATAACTCTTTCATCTAAGAGAGTCCTGCAAGAGCTATGATACAAAGGACATAACAGTTATACCGAAATGTTTTTTTCTTCAGAAAGAACAATACCGCTATATTAAAAGGTTTCGTGAGGCCTATCAAACGTTTCATCATATTGAACATATCATCCATTACTGAGAAAGCTACAAGATAACGAGACAGGCAATATATATATATATATATTCTCCCAAACAGTTTCTTTCACGAGAGTACTTAGAATTTGTACTAAAGTTGGCTATACCTTCATGAGACATAATACTTGTTTTATCGTAAGAACACCATCTAGCTTCTTCTCCATATCAGTAACAATTTAACAGCAAACTAATTTATCTCCTTCGTCTTGTGAGTAGTTATTTAATATATACAGGAACGTCGTGAGCCAACACGGGCCCTGGGGCAAACATCCTCGCCGGGCCCCCTTTCTCTCTCTGTTTTTTAACATTTTCAAGAACTTATTAAAAAGAAGATCCTAAATTAGGACAGCAACGAGCTCATAAACCAGACAAAATCATAGCAGCAGCCGTTGTTAAAAATGTTAATAAAGTAACAACAAATATCTATTTAATCTATAAAGTAACAAATACATATTAATTATTACTCAAATTATTATTTCAGTCGTTTTTAATGTATCAAGCATCTATATGCAAAGAAAAGGCAAAAGCTATGGTTTTTATCATTAAATGAAGATATAGGCTAAAGATGCTTTGCGGGCTTTACGGCATAACCAGGTTTCATTCGCCCAGGCCCCTGGGCAATTGCCCCCTTGTCGGCGGGCCTGTAACTAATAAAATCAAGACACATTTGAACTGTAGCATACGATAAAACTTCCAAATCAACAAAAACCATAATCAGGTATTTTCTTTTTGTCAAATATAGTTTATGTGAACATGCTTAATCATAGCCCGCATGGCCAGGTGGTTAGGGCGCTCGAATCGCAATCTGCAGGTCGTGTGTTCCAATCCCCGTCACACCAAACATGCTCGCCCTTTCAGCCGTGGGGGCGTTATAACGTGACGGTCAATCCCACTATTCGTTGGTAAAAGAGTAACCCCAAGAGTTGGCGGTGGGTGGTGATGCATAGCTGCCTTCCCTCTAGTCTTACACTGCTAAATTAGGGACGGCTAGCGCAGATAGCCCTCGTGTAGCTTTGCGCGAAATTCAAAAACAAACAAACAAACATGCTTAATGATAGAAGTAAAAACAAAACAGAGTAACATCAGAACAAGGTAGAACGAATTCTAAAGTTATATTAGTTTTAACTTGGTGTTTGTTTTGTTGTTGTTGTTTTAAGTGTGGAACTGAAAGCATTTATAATGACTGACATCAAACGAGTGGAAACAATTACACGCACGGTACTAGTTTTTTATTGTATTTATACTGCGGTAAAATGCGTTAGTTTTGACGAACGTTTGCGTGTGCTACAGTAGTCAACAAGGAAAGTGAGTACCTCAGCGTTTTATGTTAACGCGTTTGTATATATCCCACTAGACTATGAATCAAGGAGATCGTCTTGGACGAAAGCATCTGTTTCTTAACGATAACCCCTTTTTCTTTTCTTTTTTTTTGTGAACATTGTCTTAGATAGTAAAATAGATTTTTACATTCGGGTGCTGATAACGTGTTTCCGCCCTCTCTTCTAGTTCTTTTGAGCGTTAGCTCGTGATGATAGTGACAACGCTGAGAAGACTGTTTGGCCAACGTTGCCGGAAGTAAGAACTGACAGAAGAAGATGTGGTTGAGGAATAGCCCCATGGAAGACCAATGACTGTGACGGCTCTCGACTAAAAATAAGTAAGCTAAGGAAGATGTTAAAGAATTCTGGGATTGCTTTAGTCAAGGCGTCTGATCCAAATAAAACTGTCAATGTGGATTGTCAATAATCCCACTTCCTGCAAATCAGCTACCATAATGTATATCAGCGGTGTTTTTTACTAAGATCAGGTCAAGGAAGAATATGTTTTGTATATATGTACATGTATACATTCACACACATACTGACATAAGGAAGAATATGTTTTGTATATATGTACATGTATACATTCTCACACATACTGACATAAATCGCGACACATATCATAAAGTTGGAAGCACTGATGGTTTGTTATAAAACCTAGATCTAAATCTTTCTGCCTTATCGTTCCTACATCTGAGTCAGTGTTTGGAATGTAAGATTAAACTGTTGACAATAACTAAAAGCTAGTTCTTCTTTGTTTGTTTGTATGTTTTATTGTCGTTGTTTTTTCCTATTTGGTGGGAACTATAAAATAGAACAGTCTTCGGATGAGGTGTGCCAGTCAACGCTCAGAAATGGAAAGCAGCAGAGATTCGAGTTCTATTTGAAACTGTCTGGTCCTTCTAGGAATTACAAAAACCATAGTTGTTTGAGCCGTTTCACACGAAACGAAAAGGATTAAAATTTTTATTTTATTTTGGAGACATATTTAATGAATACTGATTTTTAATCGCCAACCTTATCAGAAGAAAGTAAGAATGTGTTTCAGTTGTTCTTATATGCATCAACTGTGCACAGTTGATGCATATAAGAACAACTGAAACATGCACAGTTGATGCGTATAAGAACAACTGAAACATGCACAGTTGATGCGTATAAGAACAACTGAAACATGCACAGTTGATGCGTATAAGAACAACTGAAACATGCACAGTTGATGCGTATAAGAACAACTGAAACATGCACAGCTGATGCATATAAGAACAACTGAAACGTGCACAGTTGATGCATATAAGAACAACTGAAACATGCACAGCTGATGCATATAAGAACAACTGAAACGTGCATTGTTTCAGTTGTTCTTATATGCATCAACTGTGTATGTTTCAGAGGTTTATCCGTGGTAGAAGGGTGAGGTCAAAACCCAAATTCTGAATTAGGTTTATTTGTTTGTTTGTTTGTTTTTGAATTTCGCGCAAAGCTACACGAGGGCTA
>NW_013666742.1:340262-342848 GCF_000517525.1 Limulus polyphemus
AGGGATTCGAGCCCGCGACCCTCAGATTGTGAGTCGAGTGCCTTAACCACCTGGCCATGCCGGGCCCTGAATTAGGTAGTATATCATAATTCTAAAGTTTAGAGTCGATGTACGAGATGCATTTAAGGATTTTTCTGAAGACAAAAGAGGCCGATGGATCACAAAAATCAACCTGGATATGATACGATTTTTGGCTTTAAGAACAGAAAAATAGTTTACCAGAATTCAGGATAAAATCCTGACCATAGAAGGAATGTACAGAATGTTGCAAATCCATCAGGCCCATCTGATGCAACTACTTCTGAAGACTGTTGAAATTTTTGCCCAGTAACGGGAGCATAAAAAGTATCAGCTCGAATATTTATAGCAAATGGGGCGATTTCTGATGGTGAAGGATTAAACTGAGCTGAAATGTCTGCAGGACCATCAAGGTCTAGTGGATCCTGAACAGGGGCTATAAATTTAGTTTTCAAGAAAGAAAAAAAAAACATTAGCTTTGGATAACATGTGATATACCGCCACAATTAATAATCCATTGTTATTCAGTGGATTAATTATTATTAACAGATTCATTATGTGTATGTTCATTTCTTTTCTTTACCAAACACCTAAAGCGATTTAGGTTATTAGTGGTGAGTAAAGGACCATACATCTAAACCAAACAGACTGATAACATTCCATCACTATATTAAGCCTACTTTGTTTTTTGCTTCGCTCTTCCAAACAGCACTGATGAACCGTGAATTCGGCAAAACTAGTCTGTTTCAGCGGGAGTAGCGAGTCAAAGAATAAGCTAGGCCTGTACTTCATCTTTTCATCACTGAAATTCACTTTTTGGAGCTCATTTTGTTGAAGAAAAGAGATTAACGAATAAATAAATAGCTAGTTAGTTCGTTGAATGTGAATTGATAATTAATTGTGATGGTATGTCATATGCTATCCAAACAATTAAAGTATTTTAGGTTATTAGTAGTGAATATAGGACTATCCATCTAAACCAACTTGTAGTCAATAACAAAATCCATCCAAAGCTAAGCTTTCGAGTAGAAAGTAACTAACGTCTTACAAACCAGTGGATCTATAGAGGGAGAAGCGAGCGTTAACAAAAATCTATAAAGAGGGGGGCTATTTTTGGAGGAATGAGGGAATAAATGTCGAAGTCGTAGTGGGGGCCTGGGGGCATATTTCTCTTTTGGAATTTTTTTTTTATTTTCACTGATGGTACTGAGGCTTGTTTTACACATTTTAAATATGTTTCATATGTTTATATACATAGGTACTGTTTATGGGATTGACTCGTACTCGCTGACCCCCCCCCCACCCCCAACACACACACTCCCTGCCTACGCGTATACAAACCTCAAATGCAATGCCGGGCTAATGCAAGGGCTTTGTAGACTCCATTAATTAAACATTTTGAAAAATATACTGATGCCAAAATGTAATGAAATGACCATCTGGCATTTGAGGTAAGGATTTTGTTATCCCAAGGTGCAGTTGTACTCAAGCAATCAAGAAACTTAGCTGCTCACTAGTGCAGATGTAAGTAACACTTTTTGTGTGACCAATAATTATGAGATAGTGAGTGAAGTTGCGCTTTCATTGTGCATCATTATGTATACAACTCCCATGATGTGCCCCTGTGAACACATTAGCCCCTGGGCTCCATTAGGCTTAATCAGGCCCTGCTTAAAGGTCCTGATTTTTTTTTTATAATTATGTTGTAACAGATTACGATTAGTGCCTACAGTCCCATTTAATACTGTTTTATTAAGAACAAAATAACCTTCCTTACATTTAGAACTTGATTAATAACTTCTCCATTTGAAAGCATCTCAGAACATGTATAAACCTTCCAGTACATTGCTATGTTATTACTCAAGCTCTTTCTCACGGCATTGCGTTCCAAGGCGTAAGGTAATAAAGGTGATTTGTCCATAGTGTGATAGATAATTCTTAATTTTAATATTGATAAAAGCTTCGGTGACGAAAATATCTACATCGCGTTGTTTCATATTATGCTTTTTTTTTTCATTTTGGTTACCACAGACTTATTATGGCAGGAAAAACGTAGATCATTTATTTATCGCAATACAAATCATAAGAGTTGCATAGAGAAATTTTTTTTAATATTATTGTTAAGCTCAAAACTACACAATGTACTACCTATGCTCTGCCCTCCACGGTTATCGAAACCCTACTTTTAGTGTCGTAAGCCTGCTGACTTACCACTGAGCCACTGGGAGGCGTGAAAGTAAAGAATTTTGTTTATTTTTTCAAGTTAAGCACAAAGCTAAACAATGGGGTATCTGTGCTCTTCCCACCACGGATATCTAAACCCAGTTTCTAGCGTTGTAAGTCCGTAGAAATACCGCTTTGTCACTGGGGGCAAAAGTCAAGAAGAATAGTAATATGTTAAGCACATTGTATCTGCCACATCTAATACCGATGAGGACTTTTAAACAATACCAGGGCCCCGGCATGGCCAGGTGGTTACGGCGTTCGACTCGCAATCTGCGTGTCGCGGGTTCGAATCCCTGTCACACCAAACAGCCGTAGGGGCGTTATATGTGACGGTCAATCCCA
>NW_013666742.1:342869-347112 GCF_000517525.1 Limulus polyphemus
TTTAGCAGTGTAAGTACTAGAGGGAAGGCAGCTAGTCATCACCACCCACCGCCAACTCTTGGGCTACTCTTTTACCAACGAATAGTGGGATTGACCGTCACATTATAACCTATACTAAAGTAATTTTTATCAATTTTATGAGTCATTTACAAATCAGATCTAGGGCAAGGACTAATAATACAATATTATATAATTATTTGCCGCGCAGTGACTCAGCAGTACGTCTGGAGGCTTATAACACTAAAAACTGGGTTTAGATACCCGTGGTGGGCACAGCACAGCTAACTCACTTTGAGCTTTCTGCATAATCACAAACATATTTAACACAAAATTCTGGTTCATAGCCTTACAACCGTTTTACCTCGAAAAGTTGAGTTCCCACAAAAAAGCAGCTATAGACTCTGTTAGCCAACCCAAAATGTTTGAAATATACGCTGTGTTCGAATTCATGGATTCTATCTTATAATAACTGAATAACATTTCCAGTCAAGAAGCTTTTAACATTTGTAGAACTATACACGGACTTTTCTCTACATTAAAATACTTTTATTTGCGAGCTTTCGGCCTTCTTACCATAGCCTTCATCGGGCAACAATATACAATTGTTTGCGAATATACATTGTTGCCCGATGAAGGCTCCGGTAAGAGGGCCGAAAGCTCGCAAATGAAAGTATTTTAACATAGAGAAAAATCCGTGTATAGTTCTACGTATTAATTTACCTAACTTATGAGTCTTAAACAACAAGCTTTTAACAGTAATATATTTCACGTTTTAGCTAATGAAGAACAAAGTGAAATTTACAGAATTTAATCAACAGTTTGTTTATTTAAACTCAGTTCTTTTTCTAACACAAATTGAAATATTCCAGAGGGGGTATTCCAGAGTGAGATGACAAGGAAGGTGAAGTATCATAACAAAGAAAAATTAAAAACCTGGTAAAATTTCTAGATTTCTATGTTCACTACATACTGCTCTTTGCTTCAAGCTAATATTTAAGGTGTTTTTTCAAAATAAATTGTTTGTCATTTTCAGTGAAAGTAACCTAATGGGTATTTTCATTTGCGATTATAAAAATGTTTTGTTCCTCGGTGAAATGGAAAAAAAAACTGTTAGAACTGAGACCAACGTTTTCATAGCTACTTAACGCGAAGAGAAATAAAAACAATGTGAAACTTCTAAATACTTAATACAGTTTGAACTTAATCTCAACACTGATTCTTGCTGATATATTTACAAGTCTAGTTTCAATACCCGCTTACTACTATTGTTAAATGTTAATAGTGTGTTTGCGAAATCAAGCATATTAGTAGGTTTAGTTTTAATACCTTCCGACTACTGTAGTAGAAGGTTAGTAATACATTTATGTAAGCTAGATTGTTAGTAGGTCTGGTTTTAATACCCGCTTACTACTATTGTTAAATGTTAAAAGTGTATTTGCGAAATCCAGCTTATTAGTAGGTCTAGTTTTAATACCTTCCGACTACTGTAGTTGAAGGTTAATAATACATTTATGTAAGCTAGATTGTTAGTAGGTCTGGTTTTAATACCCGCTTACTACTATTGTTAAATGTTAATAGTGTGTTTGCGAAATCCAGCTTATTAGTAGGTTTAGTTTTAATACCTTCCGACTACTGTAGTTGAAGGTTAATAATACATTTATGGAAGCTAGATTGTTAGTAGGTCTAGTTTTAATACCTTCCGACTACTGTAGTTGAAGGTTAATAATACATTTATGGAAGCTAGATTGTTAGTAGGTCTAGTTTTAATACCTTCCGACTACTGTAGTTGAAGGTTAATAATATATTTATGGAAGCTAGATTGTCAGTAGGTCTGGTTTTAATACCAACTGACTACTGTAGTTGAACGTTAATAATGCGTTGTGGAAACTAGTTTGTTAATAGGCTTAGTTTTAATAGCCTCTGATTACTATTGTTGAACGTTAATAATGCGTCTGTGGAAACTAGTTTGTTAATAGGCTTAGTTTTAATAGCCTCTGATTACTATTGTTGAACGTTAATAATGCGTCTGTGGAACTTAGTTTGATAATAGGTCTAGTTTTAACATCTTCTGACTACTATTGTTGAAGGTTAATAATGCGTCTGTGGAAGTTAGTTTGATAATAGGTCTAGTTTTAACATCTTCTGACTACTATTGTTGAAGGTTAATAATGCGTCTGTGGAACTTAGTTTGACAATAAGTCTAGTTTTAACATCTTCTGACTACTATTGTTGAAGGTTAATAATGCGTCTGTGGAACTTAGTTTGATAATAGGTCTAGTTTTAACATCTTCTGACTACTATTGTTGAAGGTTAATGATGAGATTGTGAAAATTGGCTTATGTACTTCGAATAAATTAAATACCCCACCCTTTTTAACTAATTACATTCTACCTGCAGCACTGTAATGCAAACATTGTGTTTCAACAATTCCTAGTTAATTACAAGTCACTTCTTTAATTTCATTGTGATATAAAATAACAAATAAAAAAACAGTAAATATGTAGGTATTATCAAAATGCTCTGGTTAAATATATGAAATCCTGAATTTCTTTGTCTACTCCACAACTTATGTTTCACGCATATTACTTCCCATTAACTTTCATTTCCAGTAGCCCCCCAGTGCCACAACGCTAGAAACCGAGTTTCTATACCCGTGGAGGGCAGAGCACAGATAGCCTAACGTATAGCTTTGTGCTTATCTTCAAACGAACAATCATTACCAGTAAAGCGTAATGCACGTGACGTCATCTAGTAGAGAAATCTGTTACTTGCGAATCAACATGGTGATATCGTTCGTGATCCTGAAATGTAAGCTGTTTAATAAACAGAAAGGGTTAAATATTGCGTGTGTTTTTGTATTGTTTTGTTTTTTCAGCAATAAATTTTGTAAATTGTTGCACTTAATTTAACACAATACCTGTTAAGTAAAACAATTTTGATAATTTAAAAAACGACCTTATCGGTAAAAAATGCTAATAATAACGTGGTTAAAATAGAACGTTTCACTAAGATTATTTGAATATTTTGCAACCAGAAAACTGCTAAAACATCACGAAACGCAACGTTATTTTACGTTATCAAATATAGTAGGAAAACGAACTTGTATTAACCAGTCTTTTGTTTGTTTATAGTTAAGCATAATGGGCTTTCTGTGCTGTGTTCACTGCGGGTATCGAAACCGATTTTTAGTGTTATAAGTCCGCAGAGATACCGCTGAACCACTGCGGGAAACTTAACTAGTCTTTGTTCTTATTTCGTGAGATATTTTTATGTACAGTTTTAGGGACAAGATAAATAACTTCTAGTGATAGATATTTGCTGAACATCTACAGCTTAAACTTTCATAAAATATTTGCGCTCGGCTAAATTTCCTTAATAAAAATCTTAAACTAATGTTCAGTGGAATTAAAGCTAATGACTATATATTGACTATATGAGATGATTTCATTTACACGACTTTAGTACGAGTTATGCCTGACCAAAGATGTCGTATATTCGTGCACAGAGAAACAAGAAGGCAGTTTTATTCCACAAAATATTTCATTATATACAACTTTACACCACTTAAGTAAATCAACTTGTTCATTCCATGGATTACTTGAACATAGCTGCTAACAATTAAGTAACATAGTACTGTGTTTTACTAATTATATATAATTAATTATAAAGGTTTACCTTATTAATTTCTAAAGCATAATCTAGGACGAACTGCACGTCTTACACAATATTTTTCGGTGTCTTCATAATTAATAATGCTACTACAATTATGTGTGAAAGAGGTCAGAGAATGGTTATTAGAATGGTGCATGGGATGGAGGGTTTGTCATATGAGGAGAGAATAAGATCTCTGAAACTGTTTTCTCCTCAAAAAAGGAGATCTGATTGAGGTGTTTAATTAAGATTGTAAAGGAAATTGATAGTGCTGATGCATTGTCAAAATAGGAGTCATCTTCAGCAGACAGTTTTATTTTTCTAACAGGGTGGTTGGCCTCTGGAATAGGTTGCCTTCGGATGTTGGGGAGGCAGTAAATTTAAGTGAGTTTAAAAGAAAGCTTGATAACTATATGAATGATAAGGGCTGGGTTTAAGATTTTTTAAAATTTATAATAGTTTAGTTTAGAGGATGGGACAGCCGAGATGGACGAACAGGACCCGTGTTGTCCCTAAACATTATGTTATCATGAAAGAAGCCATGCTGTCTTTACCACAAGTAATAACTAAATGCAGAAACAATTCTTCAATA
>NW_013666743.1:0-2153 GCF_000517525.1 Limulus polyphemus
TGATGATAGGACATTTCCTGATGATGCAGATGAACCCCACGTGAAGTAGAAGCCAACGAGACGGAGACCAGTATGGAAGAAGATACGTCCCATAAAATTAAGAGACTTTGTTGAATTGTAATTTTGAGATTGTAATTCTGTACATTTAACTAAGTTATTGTTATTGGTTTATTGTAAGTGGCTATTGTTCGGGACGAACAATACTAAGGAGGGGGCAGTGTTGCGTCAGCGAGGTCACGTGACTAGTATCACGCCACCTGTTTTTTAGAAATATCCTGTTCCTTCGGGAATGCCCTAGCATTTACTAGATATTGGGTAGCCTGGTATATATAAGATGGTCACAACGTGACGGGACAATGTGTAGTAGTGAGTAATTGAACTGAGTATTGACGAGCACGTGAGAATTATAGCGTTTGTTACAGAGCGACTGTTGAAGTTGAGTGTATCATAAAGTTGTAATCGGAAAGAATAAACCAGTTTTATTTAAGAAGACTTGTTTCACTAAAGTTTCATCGGAACGAATTTACGGAAAATCAATTAACGAACGGAGGCGTAACATCTGCTTTTTTAATGTTATTATTCTATATTCTTTGCAGTATTTAATTAGATAACTATTTTGTGCATTACTACCATTAGTATAAAAAAAATAGGGTGAAGTGTCATTGACAGTCAACAGCAAAAAATAGAATACACGGGTAAGTACTTTGATTATTATTTTTTTTCATGTTTATTCTTTATTATTATAAACTTAACTAAAATGTAAAAATAGGAATCCTTTTAGGTTAGTTAAAGGTTGGATTAAGTAAATAGCAATGGTGATATAATAAAAATAATTCACGAGGCATGCAAGCAAGCAGCTCAGAGTAGCTTCTGGGTAATGTAATTCCATAACGTAATATGAGCTACATGTTCCTCAAGTAATTTACAACTTATAATGGCGCAAATAGTAGTAAGACATTTTTCTAAGGGCAATAAAATTTAATTATAAATAGATGTATGAGTTTAAAGCCACTTAGGATAAATAAATGTAGTTTCATGTTACATTTGAAGTCATTCTAGATAGAAAGGTTTTTCTTCTCAAATTGACCAACTTTGTATAGAGAAAATATAAAAAAAAATATATATATATATATAAAAAGTTTTACTAGAACAAACATTTGAAATGTATTTAGGAGTATTTTTAATCTTAACATAAATCATTTATCACACGGACTATTTAAAACAAATACTCAGTATATTCACAGACAAATCGTTTTTAATTTATTAAAAAATGCTTCAATAAAAAATAATTTTTTTGTATGTGAAAGACTGCCAAATTTTGTGAAAATATAAACACTATTAAAAGTTAGTAATATAGAATCCATACTTTGAACGAGTACAAAGAGATCATGTGGTTATTCAAATTGACCGAGCCAGTATTGAGAGAGTTAATTGGTCAAATAGAATCAAATAACCTAAAACCTGTATTAAGTACTAGTATTGGCCAAGGTTTTTTATTAATTTTTGACCCTAAATTCCCCATCCAATTTCTGCTTATAGGTGAGTCTTTGAATTGCAACCTACTAATAAAATTCGAAAATGACTGACTATTCAATTGAACCAATAAAATCTATGTATTGGGCCACAGCCTAATTTTTTTAATTTTTACATATTTTGTGTGTGTATCTATATAGAAGACTAAATGTGTGTTTGCACACTAACTTCTCTGAGCCTATTGGGTCAATCTCAACTGACATTTGTTTGTAAACACTTAAAGTATAGGAATATCCTAAGGTAGTTAAAATTGAACTTAACCCTATTTCTATTTTGTAAAGCCTGTTGGTTAATTACTCCCAGCCTATTGAGTCAATCTCAAACAATCTTGGCAGGTTGATGCTTTAGACAATGTTGAATATTCTCAAGGGATTCAAAGTAACTGACTGAAAGTTGCTGGATTGTTTCTCAAACAACCATGCTTTCCTCATGGTCAATGAAATGTAGGGTGTTCAAGGGTGGGATCACCTCAAAATCTTTATTTGTTGGTAGATGGAAACAAACTGCAAATGTTGTTTATGAAGAAACCTTGTTATAATTTTAAGATAAACTTTATGTTCAGTTATTACTTTGAAATATATGATTGCTGTTAAACTTACATTGTCATTGTTTAATTAAGT
>NW_013666743.1:2163-8757 GCF_000517525.1 Limulus polyphemus
CAATCTCAACTGACATTTGTTTGTAAACACTTAAAGTATAGGAATATCCTAAGGTAGTTAAAATTGAACTTAACCCTATTTCTATTTTGTAAAGCCTGTTGGTTAATTACTCCCAGCCTATTGAGTCAATCTCAAACAATCTTGGCAGGTTGATGCTTTAGACAATGTTGAATATTCTCAAGGGGTTGAAAGTAACTTTGACTGAAATTTGCTGGATTGTTTCTCAAACAACCATGCTTTCCTCATGGTCAATGAGATGTTGGGTGTTCAAGGGTGGGATCACCTCAATCTTATATATATATATATATATATATATCCGTGTCAGCGTAAATTACTTGTACATGATGATGACAAAACCTTGTCAAAATGTTGTACATTTGCTATTATGTTAAACTTATATTAAAGTTTTTCTTCATTACCCATTCAAGCTGTCTCCAGCCATTATTAGTCTCAAAGTGGGTTCCTCGTCATTGAATTTAAATTACCTGTTGGTTTCAAATTACACAAGATATGAATAAAATTGTATTCACTTTGGACAGATGATTGCTTTCCTTCCAAAAGCCCTTCATTGTTTTTGGGTATATTGATTTATCTACAAATTTGTGTGTATTCCATAAATTACATTTTAACGAAATCATCTTCAGTTAGTTTTAAAAAATGTTGAACTAACATTACTTCTGCAGAATTGATTATTCTTCCAAATTTCATTCTTTAATGTGTTTTTACTATGTGTATTCTTCACTGGAATCCAAAAGTAGCTATCAATGACAAGTAATTGGTGACTTAAGATCTGAATAATTGTGAAGTTAAACAACCTATTAAGAAAATGTTTGGGTGGGCCAGGAGATCTGAAATGCATAATTTCTTTTACTCTAAGCCATTTTCTTACATGTATGACTGTTTTACCTTATGAGACAAATTTGTCTCTTGAATTTGCATATTGATTAGAAGAGACCTCTGGTGCAACAAGTGTTTAGGTTTTTACAAGAAATAAAACTATCTAACTAAATATCTAGACCATTTCTTGTTCAACAGATGAATAAAGTTAATTTTGTAATGCTCTCCACAGCCCTAGCTGTGTTGACGAGTACTAAATTACAAACCAACTCTCAGCTGATAAAATATACAAGACAACTTTATGTTCTATTTATTTTAGCAAAAACAGTTTGAATTTGTCATTACTTCAATTACTCATGAGTAGTATATTCGGTCATCTTTTCTTCGAATTTTTTGCTCCCACTGCTATTGGTAATTTTTTTTTTTTTATTTAAGGACACAATATGCTTTCTTCTCTTATGACTGTGTATGTTAAGTCAGCAGTGTTATTTAATGTGTAAATTTTGTGAGTTCAAACAGTTTCTTTTAAACTTATTTTTATTGGATGTAAAGTTTCTGTTTTGTAATGTTAGTTGAGTAACAATACAAGTACAGCTTTTGGTGGTTACTAAATTCTATAGATAGAAAGTATTAAAAGCAAAAATTAGTCTTTTTTACATTATAAATTCAGCCTTCATACTTTTTTTTATTCTCCTTATTTAACTCAAAGTCTACTCATTATTTTCTCTGGAAATAACTTTACAAATATTTATTCTAAGAGAATGTCATATCTCATCAAAAGAATCCACAATTGAATAACGACAGTATTTGGCACCATTAATTTTTGTTTTCTAATATTAAATACAAAGATAGAAACTACAGTTGTCAAAACATACAAATAGATTATTTGTATAAATGAAGGAGGGGAAATTGCATAAAAAAATTATAAACACTTGTTACAGTAAATTTATTTTATATTAAAGATCAGTTTAACTTGTAAGAGGTCTTAATTAAACTTTGATATAAGATTTGCAGTACGATTTTTCTTTAGATGTTTGATGCCAAGAATATGATGGCGGCCTGTGATCCCCGCCATGGAAAATACCTGACAGTTGCTGCCATGTTCCGAGGAAGAATGAGTATGAAAGAGGTTGATGAGCAGATGTGGAATGTCCAGAATAAAAACAGCAGGTTATTCTTGTTTGTGTGCATACAGTTATTAACTTGACAGATTTGAGAGTAGTTCACTGTACTTTAATGGTTTTAAGTTAACAGGAAGAAAACCCTGAAAAAGACAATTGTTAGTTGCTGAAATTAAGTCACTGAAAGATGTTCCAATAGAATGATTGCATTTATTCATCTAGGTTTCTATAATTTTCTATGGTCAGCTGCTAGTAACTACATTATTCTGTGATTGAAATAGTGTTTCTAATTGTTATATAAAAAAAAAAAACTAAAAGTAATGCGTAACAGTGTGTGACCTTGTACCTTCTCTTTTACCTGTACTTTAATTGATTTCTTCTGTTAGTTATTTTGTGGAATGGATTCCTAATAACGTAAAATTGGCTGTCTGTGATATACCACCTCGTGGACTCAAGATGTCGGCCACTTTCATTGGTAATTCCACGGCTATCCAGGAGATTTTCAAGAGAATAGGGGAGCAATTCACAGGTGATTATGGCATATTTGCAGATTAAATCAATTTATTTGTATTGTATTACAACTTTTTAGGCTTAACAAATGTTATGATAATAGTAACAAATATTGGGTAAGTACTGATTGTGAGTACAGATAAGTTTCTTTATTCTTATTATTAAAACCTTTAACGAAAAAGTATGAAGAAATATTATGAAGAGATTCTTTAGTCACAGAAAAAGAACTTCCTCTTTAGTATTTTGTCTACAATTATATGTCAAAGTTAACAGGTGTTCAACTTTATCTTTAAGATAATTTATTCCACTTTCCAGCACAGTATTGAGAATTATTTGATTGTTTGTATCAGGTGATACTATTATGGAAAATAGTAAAATTTGTCTTTGAGTCAATTCCTACATTTCTATCTTATTGCTATCTGGAACTGTTAACGTCTAAAACTCCTGCATGCATAGATTCGATGTACTATTTAAATGCTATTTAAAAAAAAAGGATGAAACAGTATGAAACTTAAACTTTCTACAGATCATTGATATCTACATGAATTTGCAGCTTTGAATTTTCAAAAATATTTAAATGTTTTTAAGAAACAATTTCAAATACTTAGCTTTATTGTAGACTTCATAACTGAAGTATAAAATTATAAAGCAAGCTTTGATGTTGTCAAATGTTGTCCACCAGTTTTACAATTGCTAAATGAGTTTTCAATGATGTGAAAACAATATTGTTTTATATAGAAGACAAAATGAGGAATTACATGAAAACCAAGGTTCAGAAATCATTAGTTGCTAATGTATATATGTATACACAATGAAAAGTACTCGTCCCCAGTGACAGTTAATCTACTCAATTTAAATTATTTCGTGGTTAATTGTGTTGCATTCTTGGTTTCACTCAGAGCTAAAGCTCTGAGCTACTTATACCACCCACCATGAAAAGTGATTGTTGAACATTTCAGTCATGATAAGAGCCACAACAATAACATAGTAAATCTACATTTTTATTCTTTAAGTTACATCACATTTTGAAATGTGAATGATAGTGTGATTAATTCATAACAATTTAGTGTACAATATTCAGCTTGTGAAATAAAATTTAGCATTAACGTTATTCATGCATGTTCTTCTGTCATTTCAAAAGTGAATGTTGAACTTTGCCCGTTTGTGCATCTTTACAAATGCATTATGGGAAAGCAACTGCTGTAAACAGGAGACAAATGAATACTCAGACAGGCACCACAGTTCATTTTATTTATATATAAAACACGCACATAAGGTTGAAATTTGTACTTTTTTTATTATTCAAAAATGTTATGACCTTCTTGGGGGGGTGAGTTTTTTTAGTATGTTGAAGAACAACTAGTTTATTTTTCTATAACTTTTTGTTTTTTTTAAATTAATGGTGCAATTTGTTCATCGTGGCAGGGGTGCACTCTTCCAGGTTACAATAAAGTTAATTACTTCATATTTGTGGTATGACTATTTCTATCATGAATGGTAAGTACAATTTATGAATTTTCAGATGTAATGTTTTTTCTATTAAAATTAATTTGAAGATTTCCAACATTATATTAATTTTTGTTTCTTAGCCATGTTCCGTCGCAAGGCTTTCTTGCACTGGTACACTGGAGAGGGGATGGACGAGATGGAGTTTACTGAAGCGGAGTCCAATATGAACGACTTAGTATCTGAATATCAACAGTACCAAGAAGCCACTGTTGATGATGAAGGTGAATTTGATGAAGAAGAGCCTTTAGAAGAAGCCGATTGATGTACCAATTTTTAATGCCTACAAAACCTGTAGTATAATACTTCATACTTAGGTTTTGTTATTAGAAGCTTTTTTTGTATCACTGCATGATTGTTTTGAATTGCTCATGGTATTTTTTTCTTTTTGTGTACAGCTAATATTAGATGTTTCTTTTGTACTAAAGATTATGTACAATCAAAATTCTGTAAGATAAAGGATTGTAAATTGTATTAGAGTTAATCTCAATTATGACCTAAAAAAGCAGTAAGCAACTATTCATTTCTAAGTGCTAATTAAAAGAAATTGAAATTATTTAATGTCAATTTTGATCTGTATCTTCATAGGATATATTCCTAAAATTATATTAAAAGAATTTGATTTTAGTGAATTTGTGTAAATATGCTTTATTTACAAAGATTTTTTTTTCAAATGATCAATATGCTCTGAAACTGTACAGTTGTCTATAAACACTTCTCAGATCTCATTCAGCTGAAGCATTTTAGAAAATGGGAAAATAATTCTATTTCTTGATTGTTTCTTCATTACTGTTTTAGTTCAGAAATTTTATACAAAATGAAATATTAACCCTGAATTACTTATTTATACAAGTGTCGTAGATATGAAGTACGAAAGTTTATTCAGTAGAAATACCCTAAACAATACTTACATCTGTAACACTAAAGAAGGTTACAAATATTGTTTGTTTTTTTTCCTTTTTAAGCTGTATGATAAATTTTTACATTTAATGAAAATGTACTAGAACTGAAAACAATTGTAAATATCCACAGAAAAGTTGATGTACCTGTATACTGAATATAACAATTTTTGAGATAATGATACCAAAAGGACTAAGTAGTATAAGATGGGTATAGTGCCTAAAAACCGCATTTCTACAGTTGTAAATGAAATACAATAAAAATTATTGTAAGAGATTTTGTTTTTATAGAAATAACACCTCCAAATTGTTATCAAATTTAACAGGGTTACATTCAACCAACCTACTCTATCCAAATCATCAGAGGCGTCATTTGTAATGTCTGCTGCATCATATATGCATGTAGGAAAGAATACCAATAACTTAAGTCAATTTGCCCATGATGGGATTGTCACCATATGACAAATAGTGTGCTCCAACCATCCATTAATGGTTGCAGTGAGTTAGAACTGACAGAATAATGTGTTTTTGGATCCATGCCTCTGGAACCTCCAAAATGCGTATTAAGTTTTTTATTAATATATATTGTACATATTAATTATTCTTTACCACGAACTGTCGCTAAATCGCCAATTTAGGGTAAAATTAATAGTTAGTAACGCCAACATCAAATTCATAATACTATGTTGAATGGTACAATGTAAAGGGTCGTGGCGCACAAACTTTGGCTACTACCCATGCACATGGGTTAAATGCGTTTTTATTCAAGACCCAGATATAATGCACTCCATCTTCACGAGGAAGTAATAAGATTGTAAAATGTGTAATGATTGTAAGATTTAAGGTGTATCGATATCAATGTGAAAATCCTCCTTCGTTGACAAAATGATCGTGTGGACCAAAGCCAAAAGAACTTCCTATGTGTGTTCATTAACTTGGTATCTTGCTTTTATTGAATGTGGTGTTATGATAACTTTCATATTAACCTTGTCAAATATTTAACAGTCAAGATATTTACAAGTATTACTAAACTAAAAGAAAAGCAGAACAAGTTTAACAAAAGGATACGGATACAGAGAAAGTACACCTTAAGCAAAATTATTTCTTAAATTATCGGCAATATATGATGATGAACAACATAATAAAGAAATCTGTTTCAATAAGAATAACCTACATGTGACCAGCAGTTGACAATAATAGTACTTTTAAGAATAACCTAGATGTTACCAGAAGTTGACAATAAGGATACTTTTAAGGCTACAAGACTTGATGATGATTTTGTTTTCATTCGTAAGTTCTTAGAATATTGTTAAAGTAAAGGTACAGAAGACTCATTGATAACGCTTTGCAGCGAATACGTAGTATATTTTCAGGACTATCTAGGCTAAACGCTTAAAAAATACCTACGAAGATGAATTATTCTTTATGTATGTGCAAATTACCCGTAAAAATAACCAATTTACAGGTTTATACATGTTTAGACTTTTAAATCACACCCAGAGCTGTGCTAAATCTACATAAAAGAGCTTACAAAATACGTGTTTGAGTTATCTCTAAAACCACTTCAAAATTATGTGTGTGAATGAGATAAAACGGTGTTTCAGCTTTTATCTGATAATTCGAAGAAACGACAAGGATAAGAAGATATAAAATTTGAGATACGTTTTACTGTTCCCGGGGGAACGAATAGTTTTTTTTTTTTTGCGGTTACACTTATCATT
>NW_013666743.1:9626-21267 GCF_000517525.1 Limulus polyphemus
ATGTACGTTTTTTGGGGGTGGTTAATGAAAGTGTTCCAAAACGCGACATTAATTTCTTGACGACCAAACATTAATGATTATTACAACTTTATGTTTTTCCACTTGTATTCTTATCACCAATAATATTTATTTAATTGTGATGTCATAGTTAAATATCCCAGTCAAATACTATATTGTTATGTGCATAGTCTACGTCATAAACCTCTTACCTGAACGTCGTACGTTTGTGTGGAAAGTCTCTGTGAAAACTTCTTTAGGTCAATTACAATATTATAGCTCGATTTCTATTTTAACGTAACATTAGGAAATATTAAGTTTAAGTTTATTAGGAGCAATATTATGAGGGAAATAATTCACGTTCAAGCTGGTCAATGCGGCAATCAGATTGGTTCAAAGGTAACATTTTTTTTTCTTGTCCTTACACTTCTAGCACCTATACAGAATGACTGTATCCGCTAAGAAACATTTATCCGCAGATAAATTTTAAAGCAAACTTAGGCAGATAAAAAGCTAGTTTTATTGAGGATAGAATTATGTTGTGACTTTTTTTTTCATATCGAACGAATAATGAAAGTTTCCAGTTTACTTTTTATGTAATTAGCGCAATAAAATGGTTTATGTATAGGTTTTTTATGCTTCTTATTACGAAAAATTTATTTTGGGTTTTAAAAGTCAAAAACTAAGTTTTTAAGACACAGAGGTTCTGAAAAATTTTACAACTTATATGTATATAAATAGGTTCGTTTGTTACTAAAAGATAAAAGCAAATATAATATTTACCTTATATATATACATATACATACTAACACCCAGTTCTGACAAATTCTGCATTTCCAAAGGCCCCCAGTGGCACAGCGGTATATCTGGGGACTTACAACGCTAGAAACCGGGTTTCGATACCTGTGGTGGGCAGAGCACAGATAGCCCATTGAGTAGCTTTGTGTTTAATTCAAACAAACAAAAGCATTTCTAAAAAGTCGTTTAAAAAAGGATCATATTAAATCAAAATATAATCGTTTGAAAAAGTCACAAATGACTGTTTGGTTCAATCCTTTTTTCTTTTCCCTATATCGATGGCTTATTTCCTTGGTTCAAGTAAACTCGTGTTACGATTAAAAGACAAAAGTGTTTCTGATATCTATTTTTAAATAAAAGAAAAGGAAAAATTTAAACTAAGTTTTTTTTGTTTTGCTACTGATAATTAGTAAATGAAAGTAATATAATTTATTAATTAAGTGGAAAAATATGCTTCGCTAGTGAGAGATTTCAAAAGAGACAAACTAGACAGATATAGTATACAGAACAAATTGATAAGTGATTTAGTGTTCCTTTGTAAGGTCTCCCAGTGGCACAACGGTATGACTGCAGACTTACAACGCTAGAAACCGGGTTTCCGTATCCATTGTGTAGCTTTGTGCTTAACTACGAACAAACAACTCCTTTGTAATACGTGTTTTTTTACCTAGAAAACAACTTACAGCTGGCTCTTTCTCGATTGGACAGGAAGAGTAGTTATTGATTATTACTTATTATTTTAAAATTGTTTGTGCTATTTTTTTTCTTATTATTCAACAATTAGATAATAGTTTCTCAGAATAATAATTTCAGGTATAGTGCTACCAAAACCTGTCTCTCACTAATGAAAATAATCGTTCGTTATTCACTTTGATAATTTTAGGTTAAATGATAAATTACCTACTGTTAGTCAAACCATTATCAAATTTAGAGTTTATATATTATGAATCGTATCACTTTCAAGTTTAAATTCACTGTAGCGTGGAAACCAATGCCCATTTACCTTTGTTTGCCACGAAAGTGGAGACAGTGCAACATATTCATTTTTTGCCACTTTCTCGGAGAGAAGACAAATCCCAGCTGTATTCAGGAAGTGGTGACAGTATCATTTGGGATACCACAGGAAAATTGTGTCTCAAGTAAATTTATTTAATTTTGACTTGATTTTTTCAAGGTTAGTACTTGTTTGTAAGATAGACGAGTTGTGGTTGTCGGCACTTAGAGCAGTTAGACAGTGCTGTGGTAAACTTATTAGTGGATTAACCTTTAGTTCAGTCAATAATTATGCACTTTTCTGATTATCTTCTACGACTCAGTTCGGATACTTTTTGGTATCACATCGTTTTTTGTTTGAAAAAAAAGTTTGGCATATAACAATACAACATTTAAGATCGCTCCACTGTAGTCTTCCTTGGCATATGATCAACTCGTATTCCTTGATTCGATATGGCCTACAAGAAATCCTTTATATAAAGAATGACTTCCTTTCAAGGAATTAATTTTTCCATGATCTTATCTTTAACAGTGACTGACTTAATCAGGCTTTCTCATAATTAATATTTTACATATCTGAATCCATCTACACGACTACTGTTTGTTTTTCGGGGACTGGCTACAAATATAAAGAACTGCTTAGGCTTAAAAAATCAGAAAACACTGCTTGACAACGAAATAATAGTAGTAATAATGAAGAAATGGTAGACGTTTGCACTTTGAAAATTTTCCCAGCCGTGCTATCTAAACCTGTTTGTTGTTAATAATGAACGTTGTATCCTTTGTTGTTGTTTTTTTCGACTACAATAATACGCTTTTATCACAAGAAGATAAACACTGTTCATTCCCTTAGTTAGCTTATTGTATTTTACTTTGGTGAAAAATGTGAAGTTATCTATAACCACCCGAGTTAACCTATCTAACTTATATGAAAACACACACGTACACGAATAATAAACATCTCCATTATTATTAGAGTTTGATTAGATAGCAAAATAAATAATACTTCTTTAAACTTCGTAAAATAAAAAGTAATATGCGACCCCTTAGAAAGTGATAATAACTATGACGTTTCTTGATATGGTTTATTTCTTCTAAATATTTTGAACTTCATGAATAGTTGTTTTGTATCTCGAAAAATTAAGCAATCAGCTCCAATTTGATAAATATTACAAAAATTATAATTCGCAGTTAAAAAATATCAAAACGTTTCACAATCACCAGCACTGCCTCTCGTTTAAAAACTGAAACTTAAACTCACTTGTAAAACTGTACGTTAACTATAAAAAGTCATTAGTGAAAACCACTTAACTGTCTTTAGAAGAAGAAAAAAGGGAGATTACTTGTTAAGCCTAAATTTTTGGACTTACTTACATAACGTTCACTACCATTGGGATCCACATATTGTATCATGTTCAACAATTTTATGCTTTCCCTGTCACAACACTTAGTGTAAAGAGCTGTACAAAACATTTAGGTGTTGTCATCCATTTTCTAAGTAAAACGACTAAGCAACCTCAACAATAAGTGGTGGGATAACCTGAAATATTGACAATGTTTTTGTTTAATATTGTTTGTAACATGCATGCTATTAGGGATCAAGTCGTAGATCCATGAGCAATATGATGAATCCATGACATGTATTTAAAAATCCAATAGGTCGTATGGATTCCGTTGGTAATTTCAGGTGCAATTTTACAAATGGTTTAATTTTGAAATTATCTAACACATAACTAAATGTTAACACATGATGCACAGGCGCCGACTGACATGAAATACTTGAAAATATAGATAGTATGTTCATATTATAGCTACATCTGGCACAATTACATTAGGTTTAATAGCTTATAAAGTTATGAAGACCAAATCTGTCTATTTACGAAATTTCTAAGTAGAGCTTTTTGTAATGTTATTTCTAAAATGCAGTTTTTTTTCAACAGAAACTTTAGTATTGTTGAGATAGCTGTATTCTTGAAACTAAATTACAGGATAAGCTAGTATAAGGCAAAGTTATTTATGCGGTCTGTAACAAGATAATATCGCCCCATTCAGTGGCGCGAACTCTCTAAATAATATCTCACATTCAAAAACATCCTGAACCTCGGATTCAGATAAAATCAGGAAGACATAATTTGCCATAGCTTTCAAGTATTGGCTTGCGGAATGAAAGATCTTTGTTACAAGTATGTCACTTTCATCGCTAATTATATAATTACTATTACATACTGAACGAAACAGGTATGATAATGTTCTTACTATCTCTATACATGTGTATGCATAGATACAAATATTTCAGTTAAGAACCAGCAGATGGCGCAACGTTAAAATTGTATCGTCTATAGGTGACAGATAATGTGTCTTTCCGAACTTTATTTTGAGTGTTATTTTCTCAACTGTTAAATTGGTGAAGGTCTTTTCATTGATCGAAAAAAGTTAGCGAAACAAACACTCTTCTACGTTTGTTTAAATGTTTAGTGTTTCATGGGTAAAACACGAACGTTTCAGATGATCTGAGCCACCATGCTTCTTGGTTTCTGGGGTATTGTAATTAATATTCAGATACCATAGATGTACGTATGAGAACATGCTGTTAAGACAGTTGTGTAACTTCATTTAGAAACACAGAATCGAAACACTATTTTTTCTCTGAATTTTTTACTGATCAAAACTCCAAATGATAATGTTTTGGCTGTTACAGCTCCCTTCTAAGGAAATTTTAAAGCATGTTTTTTAAGACAACGTTTAAAAAAGAAAGGAAAAAAATTGAAAACGGGTGTGTTCGTGATTGACAGATTAAGGAACTTGTACACTACAAATTATGTTATCATAAACGAATTTCATATCAATATTCAGCAATACAAGTGTTTCTCCAACCATTTATTGAATCTAATATGAACACGATTCCAGTACTGATTCAAATCAAAAGATCAGTAGAAAGCGAAAAAATGCTTTCCTTGTTAGAATTAAACAGGATATTTTATCTTACCTATTACACAAGACAATAAAAAAATCGCTACTGGAAAAACTGAAGGGTAATTTGATGGTGCTGATTTAACAAATATTGTCAGAATTTGTCCATCGCCTCTAGATTTTAAGTTATTGTAATATCTCAATATTTTATCAGCATTATGTGAAATACCATGCAATCAACTCAGTACAATAGGTTTATGCTGTGATATTAAGTTTAATTGGACAGTTTAATGGATGAAAGGTATATAATTTTGATAACTTCAAATACTGATGTAAAATATTGCTGTAAAAATTCAAGATATATTGTTCATATATGTTAGTTGTTCTCGATATAATTGTAGCGAATTGCACCACTTTTGCTTCATTCCCACACTCACCTGCTCCCTGGGGAATCACCAAACCCTCACGTGCTCACTTTGCTAGAACATTCAAGAAGTCCTTCAACTGACCATAAAAGAGGCGGAGTCAGATGCCTCTCACTCACTCAGTTGGTCACTTCGCCTCGCTCTGTGCACAGTCAAAGCAAAGTCCCTACTTCTTCCTGGCATCATACCCGCGATATCAAACTCTGCAAAACTTTATTTTTGAAAATATTTTAAATTCTAGCTCTGTAAACATAATTTTTTTTTATAATTTTCAGAAAATCACTTGAAATGTTGGCTGTCCCCAGTTCAAGTAAAGTCTGAAAGTACAAAAATCACTTAAACAGTTTCTGCTACATTTTTGGAAAACATGTTACAGTTTCACGAAGGGAAAACATCACACACACACACGGTAAAGATAGCTTAGTACCACTATTTTGGGTGTAAAAGTGGTAAGGAAGAAAAACATTGGATCCACGTGTGTGTTGTACAGTTTGCACATCAGGTTTGACACAGTGTCTGAATAAGAAGAGAACAAGAATGCCATTTGTAGTTCCCATGATATAGCGTGAACTCAAAAAATCATCTAACCGACTATTATGTTTGCATGACTAATGTTTCTGGATATCCAGGTGAAACTAAACAATACATTAAATATCCACATATTGCATCTGCAATGAAATCAGTACCTCATGGGGATGGATTTCCAGTGCCACATCCACCGACGAATTGGGAAACATAAAAGCTAATCTGCGAAGAAGACAATGAATCATCTTCATCTAGTTATTCTATTCCTGAAGCACCTCAGTATAATCTACCTCATGTGATCGCACAAGAAGAGATAAATGATCTGATTCGTGACTTGTCTCTATCAAAGCAGCATGGCTCTCGTTTACAGGAATGGGATTTATTAGCTCCAGGAACAAGAGTTTCTTTACCGAAGTCACCATCAAAGTCTTGCTTCTCACTACAGCATGAAATATACTTTGTGTTTTTGTACAAATGTAGATGCACTAATGGAAGAAATAGGTACTGAACATCATCCTCAAGAATAGAGACTTTTAATCAACACATCTAAAATTAGTCTGAAAGCTGTACTTTTGCACAATGGAAATAGTAAGCCATCAGTTCCTGTTGCTAATGCTGTGGAAATGAATGAAACTTATCAAAGCATGCAGATTATACTTGAGGCCATCAAATATGATCACTATAGATGGAACATATGTGGTAATCTAAAATTTACTGCACTCCTGCTAAGTCTGCAGAGTGGGTATACCAAGCATTGTTGGTTTTTGTGTCTCTGGAACAGCCCAGGTGATAAAAAAAACGTTTCAAAAAGAAGGAATGTCCAGTGAGATATAATTACATACCATGGAAACAGAATATTGAGTATCAACCTTTAGTGAATCCTCAAAATGTGTTTCTGCCCCCACTTCATATTAAACTGGGACCAATGAAGAATTTTGTAAAAGGAATGAACAAATATGGCAATGGTTTCAAATATTTGTCTGACAAGTTTCCAAAAATCATTGAAGCAAAAATGAAAAGGAATATCTCTGTTGGACCACAGATTCGAGAAGTGCTGATGAATTATGATTTTGAAACAGTACTCAGTCAGAAAGAACTTGCTGCCTGTAAAACATTCAAACTGGTTGTCAAAATTTTCTTAGGAAATCACAGAGATGAAAACTATTCTGTGGTGATTGATGATATGCTCGAGAAGTACAGGAAAATTAGGTCTAGGATATCACTAAAGATACACTTCATACACTCCCATTTAGACTTATTTCCAAATGGTTTAGATGCGGTGAGCGAAGAGCATGTTGAGCGCTTTCACCAAGATATTTCTACAATGGAGCAGTGATATCAAGGATCATGGAATCCCGCGATGATGAGAAATTACTATTGGTTTTACAGCATGAAACTCAGAATATACACAAAAGGTGCAACAAGTGAAGCAGATGTTTTCTAACAAAAAATAAATCCGTTATAGGATCCCGTCTGACCGATGCCGTGTTCGTCAGATATTACTGCCCAGAACTACAATATAATGGAAAAGCGGAAAAGACATATAGATCAAACAAACCAAATTTCTGTCACTAGAAAACTAGAAAACAAAATGCAACTGTTTCTCTTTTTGTTAATGATGATGAATCTAAAAATCATGTTGAAAATTACTGATCACCATTAGTTTTCGAGTTATTACAGATTTATTCAAAATATTCTGATATTTCGTTAAAATAACAACTTTTTCTCTAATAACTTTAATTATTCATTGAAAATTGCATTTTAGAATGTTAAAAACAATACATAATAGCAATACCAATTTTAAAAAGCAATGAGTATAATAAGATTATATACTGAAAATACATTCAGGCTATGTTCAAAACTTTTATCATGGTTTGTTTGTTTGTTTGGAATTAAGCACAAAGCTACACAATGGACTATCTGTGCTTTGTCCATCACGGGTATCAAAACACTGTTTCTAGCGTTGTAAGTCCGCAGACATAACTCTGTGCCATTGGGGGCACAAAACATTTTTTGTACTTGTATTAACTGACCACTTTGTCTGCAGGTCAAAGTGGAGCAGGAAATAACTGGGCTAAAGGACATTACACTGAATGTGCTGAATTAGTAGATATAGTGATGGACGTTCTGAGAAAAGAAGCTGAAAGTTCTGATTGTTTGCAGGGCTTTCAGCTCACTCATTCACTAGATGGCGGCATTGGTTCTGGCATGGGCACCCTTCTTATTTCTAAAGTACGTGAGGAATATTCAAACCGCATAGTGGCCTCTTTCTTTGTGTTTCCTTCTACTAAGGTAAGAAGCTCCAAACAGTAATTCAGAGATCACAAAGGGGGAAAAAAATAGAATCCTTATCAACGTACTTTTGTAATAAAAACATTCCAAATGTTGAAGATATTTACAAAACAACGTTGATCAGTTTATATTTTTAAAGAAAAGTAAAATGTTGACTTGCTACCTTGGTATGGGAAATGTTTACAGTCCGTACATGATACAACATGAAATAATAGAGACTGTACACTTTAAAACTTGTTTCACTTGCTTTTGCCACATCTCATTACGTAACTAATATGTGCAATGTTGTTTTAATAGTGTAAAGTTCCAAAAAAGGCAAAACTCGGAACATCGTTAAACTAAAATAAAAAAATGTTGACTCTTTGTTTAAAGTATCTATTTATTTTTTTGGCAAACTTAAATAAGTCTAATGTTTAATCATGTGGGAGTTATTTTTACACATGCCATAATTATTGTACTTCCTCTAATTGCGTATTTTTAAAATTTTAAAAGGTATTTCTGCCTTCTTAATTACCCCTAATCCTTACACGTTTTCGATACTACAAAACAAAATTATAATTGTGCATGCGTGTCTAACCTTTTATTTAACCCATGGTTCTGCTAAGCCTAGTAATCACTCGAGTTACAATCATTTTAATCCAAAAACTTATATATTTAATTAGCGATTCAGATTTAAATAAATAAGTCTCCTGTTATATTCCTGTTGCATTGTTCACTAATTTTTACACCAAAGTCAAAAGCGAAGATACGTTGAAATAATAATAATGATAAATATATCATCTCAAGTGGCATAGGTATTCATGGTTCCACCTCACATTCCAGAAAAGTATTGACCTCAAAATATCCACGTGTACTGAACATTATGTTTCATAAATGGCGTTTTAAATCAAAATTTTAGATAACTTTATTGAAATAGTAATTATAATCCATTGCAATGTTCAGTTGTATCATTAATAACTTCCTGAAACTCCTAGTTGTATTAAAGCAGTTTCAGTAATTTCCTAAAATTTCTAGGTGTATTAAAGCAGCTTAATAATTTCCTAAAAACTCCTAGCTGTATTAAAAGAGTTTTAATAATTTCCTAAAATTCTAACTATATTCTAACTATAGTTTTCATCAAGCAGTTTTATAAATGATTAAATACAATACGTGTTCTTTTTTCTCAAACATTTGACTATTTCACTTAACTAAAATGAATAATTCGAAAATGCAACAACCTGAAGACGAAAGGCGGAAGACTTTCGAAACGTCGTCTGCAACACTTGTGTCTTTACAACAGGCAGTTACCGTCCATTCTATCAAATTTATCAGATATAATTACCTTTCGTCATAATTGATCGTTTCCTTATCAATGTCCTGAGAATGTCGTATTGTGGCTATAGAGCCTATAATTTGCTAAATATTCTTATAAATAAAAGGCTGGTGACATTAGAATATAGACATTATAAAAATACAATATAATATCTACAAAGACATGACCAAATACATGGATAGTTCATCTTTATGGTTTTAGAAAAATTGGCAATAAATATTGATGATACTGATCAAAACAGTAGCACTGATGATGATGATAATAACAATCGTAAGTTATTGTGATATGTGTCAACAGTTGTGTTAATAAAATCCATATTTGCTGTAGGTGTCTGAGACAGTTGTGGAACCCTACAATGCAACACTGTCTGTATATCAGTTGGTAGAAAACACTGACCAAACTTTCTGCATCGACAACGAAGCTCTGTACGACATTTGCTTTCGCACTCTCAAACTCAAAACGCCCTCATACGGTGACTTGAACCACTGCTTCAGTGTCCCGAGTGACAACGTGTCTTCGGTTTCCTGGCCAGTTGAATGCTGATCTCCGTAAACTCGCTCTCAATATGGTTCCATTCCCACGTCTTCATTTCTTTATTGCCCGGGTTTGCTCCCCTCACCTCTAGAGGGAGCCAACAGTACCGTGTTGTCACAGTGCCGGAGCTAACACAACAGGTAGAAATTATTAGTCTCTTCTTTTTTTTAATTATTTTTTATTGTCTTGCTTGTAGCATTTTTTATTTATTTGTGACTGTAAGGAGCAACTTTAATATTCGTGCTTCAGATTAAGAGTTGATGGTTTACTATTTGACTATATTATACATACTGCTTTAAGCACTATTAAATTATGTAGTTTATTGTGGTTTTATCACTTTTCTCTATTCAGTTCTCAATATGATGTCCCAATAAATAATTTAATTCATCTCTGTCTATATGCATAAGAAATCTGATCATTTCAAAAACTTTTTTACTTGCAGAGTGGTGTATTCTTGAGTACATGTCCATAAATGTATGAAACGTACGAAATATAACAAACATGGTTAAATAATAACTTATTCATACAAAGCTTGCCATGTTTATGGGGATAAAAAGAACGTATAGGCTTCTGTTTTCACTCAAGGAAAAATATAATCCAGAAGCATGTGCACATTTTCAAGTTGATTTAGAAGTTACGAAACCCTAAAGGAAGTTATGTTGAAGACTGTACATTCTAGCGTTGGAGAGAGCGAGTCTATTTGTATAAACAATTCAGGCTCGAAACCAAGCATGAAAATTGTGAGATAGATAAATCATTATTAGATTCCAGCGGCATCTGCAATGATCATTTGGAGCAGCCTACTTTTATAAATATTCTATAGAAATTTTAATGATAATGTCGAAACTAATCCATCGCATTAGGCTGAAGATCAACGTCACATCTCGATTACAAGAAAATCCAAAAATATCTTACTGGTTCTTACTTTTTTAAAAAAATATAACGACAAAGAAGAGAGTGTGGGTGAACAAAGCCGCGACAATACTAGTGATAATATTAATGCTAGGCTTACTACATAAGTGCTTAATGGTTTGCTTGTTGGATTTCATGCAAAGTTACACAAATAACTTTCAGTACTAGCCGTCCCTAATTCTAAAGTGATGAACTAAGGGAAATAAGATAGTCAATATCACACAGTGCTAACAAGCCGGCTACTCCCGTCAGACTCAATAGTAGGATTTATCCGCCACTCTTATAACACATTCTTGTTTTTTCGTTTTGCTATAACGAGACGAGAATAACGGAACTTCTGCTCCATTGTCCGGTCGCTAACTATTTGACTGCACTTCGATGGTCGAGGCTTAGTTTAGGGTTACGTATGTCATAAGTTTGTAACAACAACTTATGATATACATTTTTAAGTAGTAATCTTTAAATGCTTCGCATTCTGATATTGAATGCACTTATAACTGATATTTTTGGGTAGTTAATCTAACCTATATAATGCCAGTGTATGTCACATCACGCTTGATTTCTCGAAATAGGAGGAGTCATAAAAGCCAAAATGTATTTATCCAAATAGAATAGTTCGGTTACTGTCTGCCTATTACGATTTTAGTAACGGGGTGCGAGGGGGCCGTGAAACCTTATAAGTGTAGTGAGTGTTAGTATAATAAGCCTAAAGTAAGGACGTAGTGTGGGGTCACCTAGTCTATATCCAAGTGCATAAAATTTATCCTGCAAGTAAAAATATCGATTCAATTTTAAACTTAAGTCGTTTCTGAAATAAGCTATTTTCTGTTATATCCCCAACGTTTTTAATAATAAACAGACCTGGTTAACTAATCAACAGAGACTCTAAATTAAGAAATCAACAAATATTTTTCCAGTTTTGTTGTCTATACATTTCATTTTA
>NW_013666743.1:22155-29673 GCF_000517525.1 Limulus polyphemus
GGTTATGCTTTTGTTGCTAAGCAACATGACTTAAAAACCATTGTTGGAACATAGTGTTACCAAAATGCACTGACTTTTCTATATATTAAGCATTGTTAATCTAACTGATTTTTACCAATAATTATTCTATGAATACGCCACGAATTCATTTCATGAATGATCTTAATTTTGATTGGCTCACAGAGGAATTTATCAACGTATGACTGCCTCGACTGCACTTTTCGCCTCTTTATTGTTCAAGCTTGATTTCACAATAAATATTTACTTCAGTTAAGCTATGAAATCGGGTGGGGTGGTAGTACTTTTCCCCTCATTTTTGACGGGCTATACTCCAGTAGTTTAATAAACATTACGAAGTGTTTTCGATGTTTGACACGTTCCTAAACCTATACATTTTACATCAAGTACCAAATCACCTCGTATTACTTGATGGTGCTAAAATGTTATCTAAAGATAAAGTAGAATTAGGAGGTATCTATAACATCATACAGTGAATAAAAAAATAACATAAAATATGCTCACAACAATAAACGTATTTTTCTCTTCATCTTCTAAATTGTGCTTTCAAAAAGAGTACTCTGTATTTATTATCTTTCTCTTTCTAAATATATATTTATTTAACTGACAAAATTTTACTAATATATTTCCAGACCTTTCATCAGCATCTTTAATTACGTAAGTCTGAATCTAGAATATTTTCCTTCGGGACAGAACTAGACGTGCACATGTGGCTAGCATTCCGGACCTTGTATACTAGATCCCTGGTTCATCTCCCGTTTACCCATAATCGCGCTCGGCACATTGACGACATAGATGAATTAAAAAGTAACAGTCATATCCCACTATTCGGTCAGATAAGAGTAGCCCAAGATTTGCCAATGGCTGGTGTTGACTAGCTTCGTTTCATCTAGTCTACAATTCAAATTAGAAGCAGATACTGCAGATAACCCTTGTGTAGCTTTGAGTGGATATTCCACACAAATAAACAATCCTTTAGAACGATTTAAACAGTTAGATTGAAATGTTATAAAAAAAACTACCAATTGCATAAGACAATTGTAGTAATTCTATAAAAGTAATATATTATACATTATTATGTTTTAAGAGTATTTTACCTTGGCTTAGTTAACCTGATCTACCAATGATTAGTGAATATTTATCTATTACATTAAGAATAAAATATTCGCTTCTTGTAAGTAATATATTTATTATGGTTCAGAGAAAATTTTGAAATATTTAAATTTTAAATATTTTCTTCAGATGTTTGACGCAAAGAACATGATGGCAGCTTGTGACCCTCGCCATGGACGGTACCTGACAGTTGCCACAATCTTTAGGGGAAGAGTTAGTATGAAAGACGTAGACGAACAACTTCTTTCCATCCAAAAGAAAAACAGCAGGTTCGGTGTACTTAGTATCGATGAACATAATAATCTGTTAGTCTTTCAGGTCCTACACTTAGTACTAATTTACAGCATACGTTGTTAATCCGACAGGTCCGGTATAGTTAGTGTTGATTTACAGCATATGTTGTTAATCCGAGGGGTTCGGTATACTTAGTACTGATTTACACCATATTTTGTTAACCTTACACGCTCGACTCTTAGTACTAATTTACAGCATATGTTATGAATCCAACTGGTTCAGTATACTTATTACTGCTGTTAATTCAACAGAGTTATATCCATGATGTTTTACAAGATACGCTAGTAATTTAAAGATTCAAATATACCAAGATTATGAAATAGTCAAATTGCCTAGTATAAAATACATACAGGCTTGCAGACTTTACTTTATAGAAAACTGGTAATAGAAACATTAAACTGAAATCTGTAATTTAATACTGCAAAGATCAAATATTTTAGTGAAATATTTATATACGTTTTTAACTAAGTCTCTCAGCACCAGGTTTATTTTTTAGATACAGAAAACGTATGTGGTATTGTATGATTATATATATTTCACTTAAATACTTGTCATACCAAGTTCAATTCTTAAGAAACATTTCCTGAAAATTTTACAGATCATTACGTATTGAGACTGTAAGAAGTATTTAGTGAAATAAATATTCGTGTATATATTTCCAAAAATTGTAAACTAGTATGAAACATTTATTATTTTTTCAATAACTAAAATTGATTGATTATATTAGAAGTCTCAAGATATATAACGCTGAAAACTGGGCTTCGGTACTGTGGTGGACACAGCACAGATAGTCCATTGTGTAGCTTTGTGCCTAGCAAGAAACAAACAACGAAAACATTGAACTCGTGAAAAATAGAAAATTAAGAAAAACAAATAACATGAAGAAAACTAGCTAACACTCGACTGATACAGAAAAGTAAAGCCCGACTCCAATCACAGCTGAAACAATTGTTGTCTATAATAAATATTAATTAGCACGAGAGTTAGGTTACAAAACTTCGTTGAGTGGTCCGTTATGTTGAGCGTTACTTTTTGGTCCTTTGGTGAAGATTTCCAAATGATCTGGCAAATACAAATCAAAGTTTTCCTGTCTGAGGGAAATATTTCTTGTGTTTTGTGCTTTTTTTTTGTACAGTCTTATAATAATGTTGTATGAGTGCAATCAAAATAGCAAAATGACCTGTAAGATAGTGATCCTTTTTACTTTGCAATCAATCAACTATTTTAATTGTGAAAAATGTTTTAAAAGTGATCTTTCTTATTTTGTAAGCAGTCAAATATTTTAGTTGAAGTAGATTCTGTAGAAAGTGATCTTTTTTATTTTGCAATCAAGCAACTATTTTAGTTGTAGAAAATGTTTTAAAAGTGATCTGTCTTATGTTGTAATCAGTCAAATGTTTTAGTTGTAATAGATTCTTTAGAAAGTGATCTTTTTATCTTGCAATCAAGCAACTATTTTAATTGTGAAAATTGATCTTTCTTATTTTATGATCAAATGTTTTAGTTGTAATAAATTCTATAGAAAGTGATCTTTTTTTTTATTTTGCAATCAAGCAACTATTTTAGTTGTAGAAAATATTGTAAAAAGTGATCTGTGTTATTTTGTAACCAGTCAAATGTTTTAGTTGTAATAGATTCTATAGAAAGTGATCTTTTTTATTTTGCAATCAAGCAACTATTTTAATTGTGGAAAATGTTGTAGAAATTGATCTTTCTTATGTTATGATCATATATTTTAATTGTAGTAGATTCTGTAGAAATTGATCTTTCTTATCTTATGATCATATATTTTAGTTGTAGTAGATTCTGTAGAAATTGATTCTAAGTTTTTGTAATCAACAACTATCTTAAATTTTAAATATTCAAGATAGGCATCTTCCTTACAGAACTGGCTGGAAGTAAAAAACAGGTTGATTCAAAAAAGAATATAAATCATAAAATTAAAGAACAGCAGTATAAAATTTAAGAACTTTATACTGACTGCTATGATGGGGGACTTACAGAGTTATAGAAGATCAAGAGAGTTGGTCAAAAAGAGAATTAGGAAATCGAGAAACTACATGAAAAACGTTTGGTTGAAAATGCAAAACAAATGATAGTAAGTATTTCTCTAAATATATTAATGGTGAACAAAATGTTAAGATAGAAGTAGGGTTAGGATGGAAGTAGGACCTTTGAGGGATGATACAGAAAGGCTCATATCTGATGGTTGTGAGATGGCTGAGTTATTAAATTCTGTTTTTTCTTCCATTTTTATCAATGAAGATTTTAGCAA
This sequence comes from Limulus polyphemus, assembly GCF_000517525.1. Lineage (NCBI taxonomy): Eukaryota > Metazoa > Arthropoda > Merostomata > Xiphosura > Limulidae > Limulus > Limulus polyphemus. The sequence continues at coordinate 25,856 of NW_013666743.1, forward strand.
TATTCTTCATCTTGAACAGTTGATAGATGCAAAAAAGATCAAACAAGATTATCACATTAATTTTGAGTTTGTTAAGAAAAAAAAAGTAGTTTAATAAATAATAAAGCTTCTGGGTCACATCATATTTTCTCAATGTCTTTGAAGGAAGTAAATGATCGGATACGCGAGTCACTTGCTACTATTTTTTGTCTTTCAGAAGTGAGCAGGTTCCAGAAGATTGGAAGTTAGCTAATGTTATTCCTTTTTTTAAAGGACGTGATATAAATTGTCCTATTAATTCTAAGCCTATTAGTCTTACATCAATGGTGAGAAGTGTTTGAAAGTCTGATAAAAATGCTTTACAAACTCAGTTAACAAAGTTTAAAACTTTATTACCTTATTAATATTGTCACATTCTTTGAAGAAGTTACTGCTTACGTAGATGTGTGGATTTGGTATGTCTAGATTGTTCGGTAGCATTTGACAAGTTGCCAAATAGAAGGTTTGTTTAAAAAAAACTATTTCATAGGTGTGGGGGATAGGTTGGCTCATTGGTTAGAAAGCTAGTTGGATGGAAGGAAGCAGAGGGTCATTATAAATTGGATTAATGTGACAAGTGGGATACCTCAGGGCTCAGTGCTAGGACCTTTTCTCTTTTTGGTTTACATCAACGACATAGTTGAAGGAATGATCAATAAATTATTTAAATTTGCTGATGATATTCAAGGTTTTGGGTCTTTATGACTGTGAGAACAATGCTGTTGCTTTTCAAAAGGATTTGCAAGATTTGGTGAGCTGGGCAGAAAAATGACAGATGTCTTTAATTATAATAAATGCAAGATAATGCGTGTGGGATATTATAATTTGAATTATGAGTATAATTTTGATGTGAAGAACTTTAACACTGTTATGGAAGAAAAGTCCCTTAAGCCATCCAAGTAGTGTATTGCTGCTAATGGCAGTTCAGATAGGATCTTAGGTTATATATACAGAAATATTAAAAAATGAGTTAAGAGGTTATAATTTTATTGTATAGGTCACAGGTTATACAACGTTTGGAGTATTGTGTTTAGTCGTGGGTACCATACTTAGAAAGGACATTGAATTGTTGGAAAAAGTTCAGTGGAGGGATACTATGATGATTTCTGGGATGGAAAGGTTGTCATACGAGAGCAGGTTAAGATCTCTGGAATAGTTTTCTCTTGACAAAAAAAAGAACTAAAGAGTGTTTCAGATTGTTAAGGGAATTAATAGTGTTGATACATATTTTTTTCGTAATTAATTATGAAAATATTAGGACTAAGGGATACAAATATAAGTTTTCGCAGAGTAGAAGTCTCTTCAGCTAAGCTTTATTTTTGTAAGAGGGTGGTTGGCCTTTGGAACAGGATGCCTACGGATGCTGTGGATACAGTTAATTTAAGGGAAGGCTTGATAAGTACTTGAATTAATGATAAGAGCTGCCTTTGAATGTTTTATTTTTATTTTTAAAGTTTAGTGAAAGGGACGGCTTTGATGGACCAATAGGTCCCTTGTCCTTAAATTATATATATACGTATGTTTTAGTGAGTAAAATATTGAAGTAAAAAGTAGAACTTAACTTCTTATTGCAATCGAAAGCTACAGACAGTCTGTAAAAGTGAAACCTTATATTTTGTAATCAATTAAATATTTTTGTTGTAGAAGATGCAGTAAAAAACTATCCTAATTTTTTATGATCGATTAACTATTTTAGTTGTAGTGGGCTGAATATTATTAATAAATAAGTAGTGAAACTGGTTTCTTATTTAAATCAAAAACTGTTTTTAAATTGTTAACGGTAATTATAAGTTATTTCATGAGTTTTAGGATTGTTCGAACCTAGTGCAGAAACTAGATAAAGTCGAAACTTGAGCAACTAATATAAAAGTTCTTCAATCTGGAATAGATTTAGTGACGTTAGTGCTGCTATATTATTGGTTGAATTCTTTTGAAGGCCCTAAGTTACGTGAAAACAAGAATAATCGTAGAGAGTAACAAATAACGTTATCTTCTTCTCGTCAGAGGCAGTCTAATCGTTTATTGCTAATTTACAAAGTTACTTCGTTGAGTAGATTCCCAACAATGTCAAGTCTGCTGTCTGTGATATACCACCTCGTGGACTCAAGATGTCAGCCACTTTCATTGGTAATTCCACGGCTATCCAGGATATTTTCAAGAGAATGTCAGTACAGTTCACTGGTAACTTTTTAACGTGTTTTATAACTGTAATCGGAGAAAGTATTTTGTTATTGTTTTTGACGAATAATAATGACTCTGTTTAGTTATTCACCAGTTGTGACAGTTTCAGAACTAGATAGAGGACAGGGTAAAGAAATGTTTCTTCTATAACCTTTATTTAGTAGTTAGAGGAATTATCCATCGTAGATTCAGTAAAATCTGCTTACAGCATGATCCAGTGTCTGTGACTGGAATAACGAATTACTAATATAGTTACACACAAAAATATAGTTCTTGTCGTGTAGTAATGTAAGCTCCACGTCGATAAAGATATACATGATTGGTAAATTTCAAAGTAAAGTTGTATGGGCTATATAAATTGAATAGATATGGTTTAGAAACTTTTTTTCCAGGTCTGTGTTTTATGCCAATGCACTAACTTAGTAACAATTAATGTGAAAGCAACGGATAAAAAATATGCAACTGATTCAGTTTTCCATGTAGAATTATGGTTATATATATATATATATATATATATAATAAAATATGGTTAAATATATATATATATATAGAGAGAGAGAGATTAAAACATGGTTAAATATATACATATATATATATATAGAGAGAGAGAGATTAAAACATGGTTAAATATATACATATAGATTAAAACTTAAACCTGGTACAAATATAATTGTTCGAATTGTTCTATGACTTTTCAGTTTTCGTTTGTTCATGGCCAAAAAAGCTAAATTAAAACGTAAAACTGACACTAATGTGTAGTTCGAATTGTTTTTTACCGTTTCGGTTTTGATTATTCGTATCTTAAAATTCATCAGCGATGTTACATCTTATTATATTTACGTTAAACCCACTGCTCTGAACGAAATTGTATTCAGATTAAATGCATAATTTAAAAACCAGAAAAACAGATTCGGTTTCTAGTAGCATTAACTTGAGTTTAATTTTGTTCCGATATGGGACTTGAAAAAAAGCATGTTTTATATAAGAATATTTTTCTCTCTGTCGAACTGTTAACGGGACTAGTCGTCTCATAAAAATATAAGCTTTTAACTATTTTTTGTAAGTAAAAGTATTATTGAAAAGTTAAAAAAAAATCCTACTTTCGTGACTTTCTCTGTGCTCAGGTATTTAGGGCGCCAATACATTAAATTTTTGTTTGTAACTTTTCAATGTTTATTGAAATTTCTCGAATATTAAAGGTATTTTAGTATTTTACAAGCGAGTGCAAATGACATTTAGAATTTTCTACTGTTTCCTGGTTATAACGTAATAATGTCTTATGCAGTATTTCAAATTTTCGTCATATCAATGGTTTTAAACATTATACTAAATATTTATTTTACTTCTTCCCTAGCCATGTTCCGTCGCAAGTTACTTCTTCCCTAGCCATGTTCCGTCGCAAGTTACTTCTTTCCTAGCCATGTTCCGTCGCAAGTTACTTCTTCCCTAGCCATGTTCCGTCGCAAGTTACTACTTCCCTAGCCATGTTCCGTCGCAAGTTACTACTTCCCTAGCCATGTTCCGTCGCAAGTTACTTCTTCCCTAGCCATGTTCCGTCGCAAGTTACTTCTTCCCTTAGCCATGTTCCGTCGCAAGTTACTTCTTCCCTAGCCATGTTC
>NW_013666743.1:29694-37638 GCF_000517525.1 Limulus polyphemus
CTCTAGCCATGTTCCGTCGCAAGTTACTACTTCCCTAGCCATGTTCCGTCGCAAGTTACTTCTTCCCTAGCCATGTTCCGTCGCAAGTTACTTCTTCCCTAGCCATGTTCCGTCGCAAGTTACTTCTTCCCTAGCCATGTTCCGTCGCAAGTTACTACTTCCCTAGCCATGTTCCGTCGCAAGTTACTACTTCCCTAGCCATGTTCCGTCGCAAGTTACTTCTTCCCTAGCCATGTTCCGTCGCAAGTTACTTCTTCCCTAGCCATGTTCCGTCGCAAGTTACTTCTTCCCTAGCCATGTTCCGTCGCAAGGCTTTCTTGCACTGGTACACTGGAGAGGGGATGGAGTTTACTGAAGCTGAGTCCAATATGAACGACCTAGTATCTTAATATCAACAGTACCAAGAAGCCACTGTTGATGATGAAGGTGAATTTGAGAATGACGAAGACGACTTAATTGAAGATCCGGCATGTTGTGTGTGACACCTTTGCCTTTGAATCCATCAATAAAAGTCTATGTCAATTAAAAACAGCTGTATTTGGTAAACCTATCGTTTATAAATAATCAAGAAATGTTTCAATAAAGAGTCAACTTTTTTTTGGGGGGGGTGGGGGTGGCGGCTCTAAAACAATTAGACTAAATTTGCACCAGTATTTCTGTTTTTGATGTTAACATTTTTTTTTTAGTGAAACAATATTACCTCTCATAAACTTCTTCATATTGTTAAAATCAGTAATCTGTAGAAGGTTGAATATTAAGAGTCCGTTTATTTTAGAAAAACAAAAACATTATATTTCAGGAAACAATGTTATATTTTAAAATACCTATAGAAGATCCATCAGTAAGTATACTGAGTTTTGGTCTTTCTAGTAATGTTGATTGTACATCTTATAAAACTAAAACCATCAAATAATTTGACAAACCTGGGTGTTAACAAAAATAACTGGATATTTTCACATTAAAACTGAACATGGAAGCTTGAGAATGAGCTCTACAAATAAAATATAGTATTCTTCAATGTTATTTCACATTATTCAATTAAACATAGTAATTCCTAACAACTTTCTATTTTCTGTAATTCTATTTGTATTTTCATGTAAAATATAGTGTTCCTTTTCTTTTATTTACTTTAAAAATTAATACGTACAGTCTTGTATATGCTGTAATTTGAGGCTTAGCTTCTTAAATAGTCTAACACAGAACATTAATGAAAAATAGTATTATATCTTTCACGCGCCATCAATTCGTCTAACTATATCGGGAGCTGAACCTTCGACAGAGAATCGTTATTTAGTCTCAACGCATTTAAATTATTTTGCTTAAAAATGAATTTCAGGAACTGTCATACACAGTTATCTATAAAATGAAATATTTTTTTAAATAAACTTTTATTTCAGCTAAAGCTTATAATCGTCTTTACTATCATATGACAAGTCTGTTTGCAAATCAGCTGCTATAAAGTTTCTTTGTTTCTCCACCAGGGTAGTGAAAAGAACATTATTCAAGTACCTTTCACGTGCAATGAAAACTTAAAACAAACTGCCACTTCCGCTCAGCGTGAAAAGATAGTAAAAAATAAACAGACTATGTTTATTCTTTAGTACAGCTCTAAAAACTGCATACCCTTAGTTCAACAACCGTTCAACAAATGAAAACAAACACAGTGTTATTCTACAGTGTAAATACCGAAATAATTTTGAAGAATAAAAAAATTACTCTTCGACCTCTGTTTCCATAAGCTTGTGTCATGGTAATGTTTCTTTATTCAATAAAAACGACGCTTGAAATTAAGTTATAAGTGCTTATTTGTTTCGAATGTATTATAAACTAACCAGCTTCGTAACTTTGTAGCTCACTATTTTCTATTCTACGTGCGCGCTTCAGTTGATTTATTGAAATATTTTCAATTATTTGCTTGTTTTTGTAATTAAGTACAAAGCTATACAATGGGCTATCTGTGTTCTGCCCACTACGAGTATCGAAACCCGGTTTCTAGTGTTGTAAGTCCAAAGACATACCGCTCTGCTACTGGGGGCTATTTTCGACAAAGATACACTATAAACGAAGACAGTAAAAAGATGAAACTAACCCGATATTTGGCTTAGCTTTGATAAAATTGTAATGAGATAGTATTAACAATCTAATTACTAAATATACGAAATAAATCGTGCTACAGTATTTTACAAACGTATATATATTGAATATTATACCTCATATACGGCTCCTTCCGTATTCATAAGTATAAAATATAATATGATATGCCTTTAAAACAGCGATATCCACTTACAAATACGGTACCAATAAAAAACAAGTACGCCGGGTTACAAAATATATCATATAAATGCACTTACAAGAACTCTGGTAAATAAACGTGAAATTCCACACACTGCAATAGCATTTAGGTAGAGAAGGACTGTTCAAACTATGTTAAAATGTAGTTAGAGAAAAACATTTACTCTCCAGATAATAATAATAATAAAACATTTTATTTCAGTGATTCGGCTTCATTTGTACAAGTACAAATACTACTTGCGCTGATGAAGCCGCAATGGCGAAACGTTTGCTGAAATAAATTTTTTTATTATCAATATTATTATTATCTGGAGATTAAGGGTCGTACTTTTATAGTTTTATTGCCAAAATGTCTAAATTTTTCCAGAGTGCACTAAAAGATTTGAAAAAGAATAAAATGTTAAAGTGAAGCTTACAAAAAAGGAAATGACACATTACTTAGACTACATTCTGGGCATTATTTTAGGGGACAGAGGTAGGTGTCTTTTACTAGAAGCCCAGTCTCCTTAGTTACACATTAGATTTTGTTTGTTTGTATTTGAATTTTCGCGCAAAGCTACACGAGGGCTATCTGCGCTAGTCGTCCCTAATTTAGCAGTGTAAGATTAGAGGGAAGACAGCTAGTCATCAGCACCCACCGCCAACTCTTGGGCTACTCTTTTACCAACGAATAGTGGGATTGACCGTCACATTATAATGCCCCCACGGCTAAAAGGGCGAGCATGTTTGGTGTGACGGGGATTCGAACCTGCGACCCTCAGATTGCGAGTCGAGCACCTGGCCATGCCGGGCCTTGAGATTTCGTTCTTTATAACATAGTATAATTTTCTAGCTGTATATGTGCATTTTGTTCCTTATAATCTAGTTTAAATAAAATGTAGGCATGTCTTGTTTATTAGAATTTACTTTTATACAAGACACAAGCGCGTTTGGTGTATTAAAAACTAATTTTGTATAATTTACGTGTAGGATTGATTTATTAGAATACAGTTTTACGTGCATATTTTATACTAATCACACGTAGGATTTGCTCATTAGAATCTAGTTTTATATATGTCATATTTAGGTTTTGTTCATTAGAATCTAGTTTTATATATGTCCTATTTAGGATTTGCTCATTAGAATCTAGTTTTATATATGTCATATTTAGGATTTGCTCATTAGAATCTAGTTTTATATATGTCATATTTAGGTTTTGTTCATTAGAATCTAGTTTTATATATGTCCTATTTAGGATTTGCTCATTAGAATCTAGTTTTATACATGTCATATTTAGGATTTGCTCATTAGAATCTAGTTTTATATATGTCATATTTAGGTTTTGTTCATTAGGATCTAGTTTTATATTGGAAACATTTGAATATATAGGTATATCAAATATTATAGCCAATAATATTACTGAAAGTAACTATAAACAAGGTAAGACTAGAGTATATCTTTACTTTCATGCAGGCTTTCCCACCTGTAAGTTTTGTTAACTAGACTTTTATATTACATGAGAAACATATAGGTTCTTTTAAATCTGGTTTTCTAGCAGAATTATGTAATAAGAGCCCACAATTATCTAAAAAAATATTGTTATTTATTTAATTCAAGCTTCTCAGCAGTGAGGATATATATACAACTAAAAAACTTCGAAGTAAAGTTATATGGATTATATAAATTGAATAAGTAATGCTCAGAAATTTGTCTATTCACAGTTGTTTCTGTTTTCATATTGATATATCAATTCATACATAAACCAGGGTGATAGAAACATATCAAAATATATGATCTAATTTAATTTTCCATGGACAGCTATAATTCAACGTAAATAAAAAAAATGTTCAAATTAAACTTGCCACAGGTGTATTTCTTTTTCTCTGACTTTCAAATTTTCGATTGTACGTACCACGAGTTTTATTCTCTTTTAAATTGTTATCATTGAAGTGTCTTACACCGTGATAACAATACTTTAAATCCATTGTATTGAAAGAAACCATAATGCCTTTAATAGTTATTGAACAATAACAAGTACGATCCAATAGATTTAACACTGGAACTTGTTCTGTCTTTTTAACATGTTAAATATTTTCACATAATCCTTCAAGAAACTACACCACTTTGTTCACATAAATTTGTTAATCCCAGATAGTAAGGCCCAGAATTTAAATTCTTCTCTGTTTTATACCTATATATATTTTATTATGGTCTTTGATATTTGTATTGGTTTAGCAAATATTTTTCCGCGTATTTTGGCTCATGTTGTTCTATAGGGTAAATAGTATTAATATTCATCTCTGCTCTGATAATTATTCGAATCAATACTTTTTTGAATCAATTTAATATTCCTTTCCCCCAGATGATGAGTTCTTTGAAGGGTTTGAAAGATTGGAGTAAAATAAAAATTTTATGTGGTAAGGAACGCTTGTTAGTTCTGTGGTATTAATTTAATGAAAATATCATAGATTAGCTTTGGTTAGTAATTCGAAATTAGGGACAGTGTCAGATAGCCTTAGTAACTTTCCCTTCAAAAAAAAAAACTTTCTTAAGTTAAAAATATATTATAATTGTCATTAATATTATAAATTAACAAATGTTTGATGTACAGTTAAGATACATATATTTTGTTTGAAGCCGACAAATAAAAATGTTGTTCCTAGTATTTTTGTTAACATTCATTCTGGCCCAGCAGTTATCAAAAGTGTTTGTTTGTTTGAAGTTAAGCACAAAGCTACGCAATGGGCTATCTGTGCTCTGCCCACCACGGGTATCGAAACCCGGTTTCTAGCGTTGTAAGTCCGCAGACATACCGCTGTGCCACTGGGGGGGGGGCTATCAAAAGTGGAAAGTAGTTTGTATAAGTTATTCAAAGGCAGAATGTGACTTCAGATTCTTTTCATGTCGCTTTAATTACACTGACTACATTCAAATCTTAATAATACGAGCGCAATGAATTCATTAGGTTAAAAGTCTGTCTTATAATACCATGATATAAATAACACTTCAGAATTCTCTCCGTTAGCTTGCTATCCAATATAGATAAATACGTCTCTCCCTTTCCCTCTGATGTCAGTTTTCTAATTATTCTCAGCTTCGATCACTGAAAAAGAATTTCTGCATCAGACCAAATGTTGTTAGGCTATCGTAATGGGTAACTCTAGGGTCACGTGATGTCGATCTTGCCGGCTAAAGCGTGCGTTCTTTCCCCGAAAGAAAACCACCTCACACAAGATGCTTCGTGACTGTCATGCCAAACCTAGACCCTACTTATGCGGTAGTGACTGAAGGAGCCGCTAGAGCTCAAGCACGACGCTGCGAGGCATCTAGTCTAGGAGTATTGAGCAGTCAAATTCAAGAAGGTCTGGCATTTGTTAAACGTTTTTTGTAGCGTCTGCAGGCGAGTCCGTGCAACCTGTCGATGTTTTTGGTGGACCTATTTGAAAAAGATATCAGAGAGTATGTTCTACACATCAGTGGTTAGTATCGACAAGCTTGTGTGATAACGTAAAGATCAGGGAAATCATTAAGTAATTGTACGTGCAGCCATGCTTTCGATTTTCCTAACGATAAGATAGAAGCGAATATCTAAAATAATTTATATTTCTAAAAGAGATTTTAAACCGTTACGTGTAGCTATTTTAAAGGCGTTTAAAAGTTTTAAATACAACGACGCTCAAGATATATTGTAATTCAAGATCGGGTATAAGCCACAAATTTAATTTGTTAGATATGTATATTTTTTAACATTCAGAAAAATAATAGTTTTAAAACACTTAGATAACTTCTGTTACATAGAGAGCTCATCAGTGCTGCATTTTAAAGTATTCACAAGGAATAACGGCATATCTTGTATTATTTTGCAAAGCACTCATAACACAAAAGAGTATTCATTCTTATGTCGTCGGCTAGTGATATAAATCGAGTGTATTAAGTGTATTTCGGTCTTATGTGTGTCGTATCATGGAAGACTGTGGCCCTCCCCAGGACCCGGGGTCTCGGTCGCCTCGACACCAACAGGAAGGGTTGTCCAGGAAAACTTTCCACGTAAGTAATTCCATGTTTAGTTCATTTTTTTTACCATATCCTGCTGGAAAACAAATTATTATCATATCCTGATAGAAATCAAGTTATAATAGAGTCTCATTTTCTGAACAAAAAAAACAACAACTTGTATTATGAAAGCTGCAAAACTAGTGTAAAAACTCAAGTTTGTTCCATAATAACACACATAACAGCTAACATCGGGCAATATTACGATCAATTGAAACTACAGTTTCGAGGAATTTGTGTGTGCGAAGTCATTATATAACATACTACTTGTTTCAGACTTTTTGTCTTGGGTGCTGTTGGCTAGCTGATTTCCATTTAGTCTATCAACTCAAACTCAGGGACACCTATGCGCAGATAACCCTTTGTGTAGCTTTAATAGTGTAACAAACCTTATCGCTAGAGTATACTTTTGTTTAGCAAATGTAACTTGTAATGCAAACGTACAAAAATAAATGTACAATACATACCACTTTCCTGTTAAATATGTTCATCTTTTTAAGAGTACAACGAGTGTCTATATGATAAAAAAGTGAATCGTAATAGCAATTAAAAAAACCACAATCCAAACAACTACATTTATCGTTAGGCTTAATTAGAATTTTTCGAAACAGTACATGCTGATAATATATTAGTAATAGCAATATTCTGATTATTTAGGAATAAGAGTTACAGGAATTATTTTCTGTAATTATAACCATAGTTTTTACCATTACGTATAGCATTTGTTTTCTGATATGAAACAGAGTCAAGAGTTGCCTAGTGGTTAACTTACCCGAACTGTTAATCCTAGGATTTATGGTTTGAATTTTGTTGCCATAAAAACGCGCTCCGCACTTTGGAGTCGTGAGTGCACTATAAAGTGACGGTCAAATCCCACTATTCTGTTAGAAAAATGTATCTAAAGAATTGCTGTTGGGTGCTGTTGGCTAGCTGAAACCTTTATGAAAGTAATTCAAAACTTAACACGTTGCTTCGTTCTTCACGATATGTACGGTGTATAGTGTAACAACACCGTACATATCGTGAAGAACGAAGCAACGTGTTAAGTTTTGAATTACTTTCATAAAGGTTCGTTACACTATACACCGTACATATCGTGAAGAACGAAGCATACGTGTTAAGTTTTGAATTATCTGCATATGTTTTTTTTCTTTTAAAAACCCCAACAAAAGTTAGAATGAACCGTTTAATTCGAGCTTAGATATGTAGATGACAAGAACATTCAAAATAACTTTGCATTTTTAACCACCAAAATTTGACATTGTGAGGTACATTCCTTATGTCTGAAGTAGTCACATTTACAGAATTGAAGAAAACAAAGAAAATTATACGTTTCACAAATATTTCGTTTGTTACGATCGTGGTTTCGCTAGTATCTTTACTGGCGAAACTATATTAAATATTTGTGAAACGTCCAACTGTCTTTGTTTTCCTCAATTCTGTAATTACGGAATCCTATCAACAAGTGCCGACGACAGTTTCAAGTAATAATTATAGTTTTTTATTATAAACAATTGGTTCTTTAAACATTTAAAATGGCCCGGCATGGCCAGGTGGATAAGGCGCTTGACTCGCAATCTGAGGGTCGCGAGTTCGAATCCCCGTCCCACCAAATATGCC
>NW_013666743.1:38602-45928 GCF_000517525.1 Limulus polyphemus
GCCCTCGTGTAGCTTTGCGCGAAATTCAAAAACAAACAAACAAACATTAAAATTTATTAAACCGTATACCAAAGAAAGATTTTGACAAGCTAAAACACGTTCATTTTGTCTCTATATTGTAAAAACCGTCTGATATAATTATATTATATTCTTACAACCAATAAAGACGGTTTAAATATAAGCTGTCTTAGGTTTAACATTGAAATTTCGAAAGAAAAATATACGTCAGGAAGTCCGAGCTTTATAAAAAAGACTGTTAAAATTAAACTGAAAAAAACTACTGTTCGATACAGACTCAGAAACCTTATCAGTACAAAACACACCTATAACTCAGTTAACCAAGAGGTGCTTACCGTGGGAATCACGTTGTGGTAAGTATAATGAAAAAAAAACAGCTCTTATCTAATAGTTTGTGTGGTCATCAAGCTAGCCAGGGTCCATCCAGGTTATGTACTTGCCTGATTGGAGTTTAATGACCCGTTAGTTACATTACAAATGTCGTATTTGTGATTTATGCGCTTGAGTAACGCCAAAGCTTTACTGTACTTTAAAAACTCCCCATCTGTCCCTCTAACCATAATTACACACCAGAAAATCAAATATATATGTCCAGGAGTGATTCCAGACCAGCGGTCATTTAGAAATATTGTTTGCCGTCAAGGTTGAAGCTGTTTACATGGAGAGTTAATAACATTTGCTCACAACTGAATTAACTCCGACAATATTTCTATTGTTTCTTGGACATACATTTTATTTTCGCAGTTCATAGGAAATGACTGACTCTCTTGCAAATAAAATTATTTTGATCATTACAAGGTTTCGCAGGTGCATCACAGGGTCTCTCTCATTTTTCTCCTCTTATTGGACGAAGTTTTAGATAGATTTTAGTAATTTATTTCAAAGTACATAGAGTCCGAGCTTGTTGAAACATTGCCTCTAATATATATGATTCTTAGTAGAAAGATTTTATTATTACTTACTTTTAAATTAAATATATGTTTTGTACTAAATATTGAAAAAACCACAATTTTGATTCAGGAACACTTTGAATTTTAATAACTTCACCTATGATTCCTCCCTGTATAAATGTTTTTTTCGCAATGAAGTTTAGCGTCGCAAAAAAGACCGAAAATGTGACGTCCTCGTTAGAATGAATGTAGACTTCATAACGATTATTTATTTAAGAATTGTGATAACTCACGGAACGAAAATGTGGATATAATTCAAGTTATTTCTTTTAGTTCCAGACCATATGACTTGAGAAATACTGCCTGACTGACTTGCAGCGATCATACCTACAAGACTTAAAGCACACGAGTTTTTCATCATATTTTCCGTTCCACATTACTCCAAAATAATCAGCTGGTGGTTAATTTTTTCCCCCAAGACACATAAATTCATTAAAGCTAGTTTTTGACATATTATTCACGTGAATAAAAACCTTTGTATTTTAAAGTACCAGAATGTTTTCGTGAATAGAAAATGTTTAATAAAAACACCTTGAAGTGAGCTTATAAAACGCTAAAAGTAAGAATTCAATTCCTACTGTGAGCACAGTGTAGATAATCGTAACTCTACACAATTGGCTAACAACAAAACGTACCAAACCCAAAACAATTAACTTAATGCTTCTAAAATTCAATATGTATATACTTATAGACAATTTGTTTATGCTACTATACATATGTTTATGATAATGTCTACTCCTCTGTTCAGCAAATAAGCTAATTTCATTATGTTCTAGTGTTTTGCCTATCTTCACATATATAACTCTTACGTTTACACTGTTTAATAAATCATTTACTGCATAGTTCTTAATTTTGAAAGTGTTCTGTATTTTACCGTGAAAAGCGCTGTATTTCAGTGTTTAAAAACAAAGCTCACAGCTTCATACGGTATGAAGTGAAAATGGATAACCAAAGTTGAAATTAGTATACCAATCACTTTCAAACATGCAGTGGTGCATATTTATAAACTAAAAACGAAACGGACATACAAGTTTCATTGAAGACACAAACATACCCGTATATACAGGATAGATCGTAGAGAGTTCTAGGATAACGGTTCGTGCATTGAAAACAGCGGTAAATATTTTGAAAAGCTGTAATGTTTGACTGATCATAAAATAAGTCTTGTTGTGTTACTTGAAGCTTCGTTTCTTTTACTGGGAAACTCGTTTAAAATATAGTTTCACGTATGCATATGAATGGAATACACTACTTGTTTCTACAAGGACTTTCAGATAACATTTGGTTTCTAAATACAAGAGGTTAATTCTTGGACAGTGTCGTAATATATGGATGTGATAAACGCACATGCAAATGTTTCGAAATCATTGTTGCAGAGTTAATTGTATCACAACAAATTGTTATAGTGAATGAGGTAATCCTTTGTATGAATGTTATTGTTGTTCGCCCAAAAATATTCATGATGCTTAGTAAAGACTTAGACTTATAAAAGTGTTTAAATCACAATATAATAAACTATATAACACAGACATACAATATTAATGATACTGCACTCTGGGATGTCAGTCATGTTATGTAAAAAAAAATACAAACGAATATTATTATTCTTAACTTTGTTTAACGCAAACTGGAGTTTATTATGAGACATTTCTATTGTTTCTTAGTATTCTATACATTGTTGTTTTTTTTATTTTGTTCTACAATGTAATGACTCTTGTAAACGGCTCAAAAATTATTTATTTAATAAAAAGTTACGTACTCGAATTTCTTTGGAAATATTTTTATAGGTACTGAATTTTCAGTGAAATTCAATTTTAACGGACGTAAGTAGGACTTTACAGCTTGTTTATCTCAACGAGTTTTGAACTTCAGGAAGTTACTGAACTATTTAACTGTAATAGAATGCCAAAGACAAGCAATAAATTTGAAATAAAACATGAGGGGCAGGATAATATATTCTTATATATCTTTTTCTTCCCAACTGCTGAGAAATAATACAATCGGTTTTATAGTGGCTCCAAACAAAGCAATAAATAGTTGATAAAATTGTTCTAAAGGAACTAAAGTACTAACAGGTGGCCACATTATAAAAAACTTGCGTTAAAGACAACACAGTTTGTGTTCTGTTAAACACAGATATGGTATTTGGATCATCGTGGGATAATGAAACAGAATACCAATGTGTTAGTTAATGCACGATCTTTGAGTTGATTTTCATACGAACTTCATATGTATAATAAGATTATACATTATACATTAAAGATTAAAGATTATACATATAAGATTATACATTAAACTAATGCTTTCATTTTGTAACATAAATTAAAAGTCAAACGATGACAATACGTTTTTACTACGTGCTACTGAAGGTTGAAACCGGAACTCGTCATAAAAATGTGACTTCACAAAACAACTATGTATTTAAATAAACACATTGTTGATTTTAAAACCACACGTTATTTGTGTTGTCAGAAAACACACAACAAAGAACTCTTATGTTTATATCGCTACAATAATCAATAGTGTTATAGCTCACACAATTAAGTGTTTGTAAAACAATTTTTCACGGTGCTCTAATAATCTTTGATGTTTCACATGTTTCAGTTCCCTAAAAACATCACAACGTAACTGTATTGGGTGTTTATTTCTAATTATCATGTAATCAAAACAAAAAAACTTTCAATTTCTTTATATAGAACAAGAAATAAATAAATTATCATACTATTTTCTTCATTGCTAATTCCAAGAATTTACAAATAAGCTGATGGGTTTTTTTTTTCAGACCTGAGTAAAAAGGAATTTTCTGATGTATCAGTGGAAGATCTCAACAGAAATGCATAATAAACATTTCTACCTTATTTTTTCTGACACGAGTTTAAAATCGTGTATTTGCGTTATTTTTTATTATTTCATATTTTAAAGGCTAAGCAAATTAATTTAAAAAAATTTGAGCTCTGAGGTGACGAAAAACTTTTAAATATTTAAGTGTGGAAGAATGTATGTATACAGTCAAATTTGAAATTACTTTAAAATACGTAAGCTTTAGTCTAGTAAGGGGGTTTATTTTAGTAAGTGTTATTATCATGCTTACAAAGACAAGTTGTGGTAAATTAGGTAGGATCGAATCAAGTACAATGATCTTTGTTAATGTGTTCAGTTATTTAGGGATTTGCTTCTCAACAGCAGTAAAAAATTGTTTGTAATTTGATAATGATAAGAAAAGGTTATATGTAATAACAAAGTGTTCATTACTTTTGCCGAAACATTTGAAGAAGCCTAACTTGCAAAGACATATGTATGCATGAACATATAATGTATTTCTTATTCATGGAACATGAGAAAAACACTGAAATTATAAATAGCTTTTCATGTGAAATTCAAACACAGTTTTTTGTGTGTGATGAGACTGTCTTTTGTTTAAATTCAACTAAGAATCTGATTCATGGACATGACGTTCTGAACGGCAAATGAAACTGTGAGCTTTGTAACAAGTCTGACTGACATTACTAAGATATAGCAATATCTGTTATCAGATAGGGAGGCTGAAACAAAAATGATAGACTCAGCAGCTCCTACACTTCTCTCTCTCTCTCTCTCTATATATATATATATACATTTTTGTTTTCTCAATACTTCTTCTTAGAGATTCTTTAGACTTATGTTCTGAAAGCAAGTAAGAAAACAAGTATTTTTCAAAGGCGTTCAATGTGAAGTTTTGGAACTAGCATTAACTGGTTAAGAACCTTATTCAGCAACTTGGTTCAGACAAGAATGGCATGTCTCCACCGTTTTTACAAACTCCCATCAATTGTTATTCTATCGAATTGATAATCCGACTTAGCTTGTTCCGTGTGTCACGTAACTCTTAAGGTCGCAAGTATAAAAAATTGGTGACTACTGATACTTTTGTACACTCAGAATACTTCGCAACTTTAATAACCCGGCCTATTTTACAAACTAGCTAGCTTTTAATAACTTTGCCTGTTTTACAAGCTAGCTAGTTTAATAATGCAGGATGTTTCACAAACTAGCTGGTTTTAATAAATCAAGCTGTTTCACGAACTAGCTAGCTTTTAATAACTCGGTCTGTTTTACAAGCTAGCTAGTCTTGTCCGAATATTTCACAAGCTAGTTAGTTTTCAATAACTCAGCCCCTGTTTGCTAGCTTTTAATAACTCTGTCTGTTTTACAAGCTAACTAGTTTTAAGAAATCGGACTGTTTCAAAAGCTAGTTAGTTTGTAATAACCTAGACTGTTTCACAAGCTAGATAGATTTAATAATCTAGACTGTTTCACGATTTAGCTAGTTTAATTAATTCTAGACTGTTTCACAAGCTAGATAGATTTAATAATCTAGACTGTTTCACGATTTAGCTAGTTTAAATAATTCTAGACTGTTTCACAAGCTAGATACATTTAATAATCTAGACTGTTTCACGAGGTAGCTGGTTTTTAATAACATAGATAGTTTCACAACTAATCTAGTTTTAATAACCTATACTGTTTCACAAGCTAGCTAGTTTAAATAATTCTAGACTGTTTCACAAGCTAGATACATTTAATAATCTAGACTGTTTCACGAGGTAGCTAGTTTTTAATAACATAGATAGTTTCACAACTAATCTAGTTTAATAACCTATACTGTTTCACAAGCTAGCTAGTTTAAATAATTCTAGACTGTTTCACAAGCTAGATAGATTTAATAATCTAGACTGTTCCACAAGGAAGCTAGTTTTAATAACATGGATCGTTTCACAACTTAGCTAGTTTTAATAATTTATACTGTTTCACAAGCTAGCTAGTTTAAATAATTCTAGACTGATTCACTAGATAGATTTTAATAAATTACGTTGAAACTTAGATCCTCTTGTGCAAGTGTATGTTTAAAATCCTGAAATATCAACAGCAGTCACTAATCCTTATCATTATTTGTGCACTATGCCACGTCCGTAAATATCAGCCTCTGCATAATTCTTCATTTAAGTAACTTCATCTACACCCACCTAGGTTCTTTGTTACAGATTCTGATGAAATTATTTCAATTGAATAAAATAAGTAATCATTTTTAAAGCACCATAGGAGATTCCATGCATCGGCTTTCCAAAAGAAGTATTTAGATAAGATCGTAACATTAGGAATTTATGTGTGCGAAATTAAATTTTGTTATGTTGTTAAGTTGTAACAAGAGAACTAATTAAATCACACCAGTTCTTGAGTTTATCAGTTGAACTCCAAATTTAAAAGTAGACAAAATGACCACCGGATATCACCAATGACAAAGATACTTTTATGTTTGTTATTATTCAATTCTATGATTTAATAGTTTGTAAACTGTTTCAAAATTAATTTGGAAAGTGTGGTACAGTTTTGAATAATGGTGATTTTAGCTTAAGATGGAATGATTAACTGAGGTAAAAAAAAAGAAGCTTTTCAGAACTCAAGAACTGAACTGCGCATCGGAGGAGAAACAAACACTACAATAGAAGCACGTTTATAGTTTATTGCCTTCCATTAAAGAACACGCAATCCCTTCCTAGACGGTACTTGAAAAACTGTGTATTGAATACCTTGATTCTCAAAGTAATGGTTACGGTTTTGTGTAAGCCTGGTAAATGGTGAATGAAAAACTCTTGGGAACTGTTTTGAACCGAAATATAACTAACGTGAAGCTCTGGTGACATCTATTAGTTCTATCTTGGTTGTTTCTTTGTTTGTTGAATTTCTCCCAAAGCTAATCAAAGGCTATTTGCGCTAGTCGTTTTTGAAGTAATAGACTAAAAAAAGAAGGCTGCTAGTCAACACCACCTACCGCCAACTCTTGGATTACTCTCTAATAACGAATAATAAGAGTTACGGTCAAATTATAACCACCCCACGGGTGAGAGGGCGAGCATGTTCGATGACGAAATTCTATATAAATGATATTGTAGTTAAAGTCGGGCTACAATATTTAGCTTATTTTCAACAAGAATTTAAAGTAAGGTTCTTGTTGAAAATAAGCTAAATGCTGTAGTTAAAGTAAGGTTCTTGTTGAAAATAAGCTAAATATTGTAGTTACAGTATGCTTCTTGTTGAAAATAAGCTAAATATTGTAGTTAAAGTGAGGTTCTTGTTGAAAATAAGCTAAATGTTGTAGTTAAAGTAGGGTTCGTATTGAAAATAAGCTAAATGTTGTAGTTAAAGTAAGGTTCTTGTTGAAAATAAGCTAAATGTTGTAGTTAAAGTAAGGTTCTTGTTGAAAATAAGCTGAAACTATGAAAGGTTGTATCAGATCGTCAAAAAATTAATGTGGCTTTTTTTTAATGAAAAACCCCGAACAACTTATATATCAAAACAAAACTTTATTAAATGAAATTCT
>NW_013666743.1:46847-56771 GCF_000517525.1 Limulus polyphemus
AGATGTTTACGTATTGTTTCATGAGAGACATGCAATTTCAGGGCATTTCACGAGTGTTTTGTCTTGGGTTAGAGTCAACAAGAGTCTTCAGAGCATCAATATCAATTCCAACATGTCGGCCCCTGCCATCACAATTTTTAAGGCTAAAGTCACCTGAATGAAATTTGCTGAACCATCGTTGACACTTACGAACGTTTAAAACATTTCCATAAACTTCTTTGATATTATTTGTCGCTACAGAGCGTTGTTTCCTTTCTTGTATTCAAACAGCATTACATGCAAAATGTGTGTCTCGTCGTATGCCATCACTATAAGGGTTTAGAGTAAACTAAACTTTACACATTCTATAGGCTACACTAACATGACGTTTAGGCGGTTCATTTAACTATTATACGTGATGTACGTTTTTTGGGGTGGTGGTTAATGAATGTGTTCCAAAACTCGACATTAATTTCTTGACAACCTAATACTACGAAGAAAGAAAAACTCTTTCAAATGTATTATCTCAAATGAAACAGATTTTTTTTCTACATCAATTCAAATTGACAAATGTGCAAAAAAATCAAAACATGGGCTACGTAATTCCCTGAACGTTTGTTTCAAAATTTGCGCTCAAAGTTACACAAGATCTATTTGCGTATAGTCGTCCCTAATTTTTAAAAATTATATACTAGAGGGACAGCAGCTATCTAGCACTTAACGGCAGCCCTTGGGTTATTTTTGTCTGACCTAATAGTGGGATTTGACCGTTACTCTTATAGCAACGTGGATAACAAGTAATTGAGACAACAGACGCAAACCGTGAACCTATGGATTCATAGTCCAAGCCTGATACTACTAGGACGATATGTCACATAAGAAACAAGTGTTAATAATCAAATTATACGAAGATATAATACAGCTTAATGAAAAGTAGTATAACAATATCCTTATATATCTCAGATGTGAAATTATTTCTATAATTGTACTTTAGTGAGTATTTCAAAAATTCTCTTTCTTAACTAATTAAACTTAGCAGGTTAGGTCTGTCTCATAAGCTCAAGGAACGTCCGTCGATACTGTAAGGTGACCAGTTTCATATATGTGGTAATTCAAATATTCTTGTTGCAGGGTCTTACTCAGTGTTCAGTGATGAACGCTGAATACCCATATTGAGTTTGGAGGAGCAAATAGAGAAGCCTATATAGCGAAAGCGGCACCGCCGTGCTGATATACGTTCCCCAATAAAGTGCCAAACATTTAATAGTACCAGGAAAGCTCACATATGCCACTAACAAGACGACTCTCTCAAGACTTTAATCTTTCTTAAGGTGGACGATCAGGCGACAAGTTGTTTTTCGTAAAACATTGCAGAGGCTAAGAATTTGAGTTTTACATAAAAATAATATGTTAGCTGATACCTTCCTACTCAACATAAGATATAGGTGTAGAGAATTTTGTTTGAAAATAACGTGTCACGAAACGAGCAGGCCAGACAAGCAAGAGACTGCCATTCAGCAAATCAAAGCTAGCAAGTACTGATAAGACGCAATAAACGTGAATTATTTACGTAGAGTAAAACCGGAAGTATGAGTGATGTATGGTAAGCCAAGGGAACTAGATGTGGTGATGACACATATACAAGAAAGAGGGGTGGAGCTCTTAGTTGGTTAGGATGGGTCGAATTAATGCTACTCTACTTCATTGTGTTTTTAGAAATTCTAATTATTTTTTCTCCTCTGTTTAGTAGGAAACCAGAACGTGAAATGAGAATGGTGGCCCTTGTGTTGTAATTTTTCATTGAATTCAAATACAAAATTAAATAATTTTTATATTTACAATATTGTTTTTATTTATTTATTTTCACCATTTTTCTCAAAGGTATAAATTACTTGCAGGTTTCTCTAGGTAAAGACCACTTTCACAACTCAAATATTATAATTGGTTAACTATAATACTATAACTGCTCATTAATAACCTACGAACGTTGTATTATGTAATGTTAAATGCATATTTTATTACATTAAGTAATTCCATTCTTCTACAAACACCTAATAATCGTTACATCACTGAAGTAAAATAATACTTTTATAAATCAGTAACTGCCGGTAATCCATAACAAATATGTTTCAAATATCAATCACTAAAAGAAATACACATATAACAAAAACTTCTATCTAATGATTTTGACATAAATTTTCATGTTTGCCGTATGTGGATGAGGGATACTATGTTTTTAAGTTGGTTAATTAACTACGTTCTGATTTAAAAATTTAATATTTTATCACTCTTTAGAAGCATGGTAAAATTTTATGAATTTAAGTTTTGGTTAAGTTAACATTTCTCCTCCTTTATCTAGTTTTAGTAAGTAGGTAAAACTTCGAACTTTTGCATTAGTTTGTAAATTACTTTTATGTTATATTAATTAGAAGTTCACTTGTACTGTGGAGAGACATATATAAGAGATAAGTCCTATTTTTATGATCTTTCTGCTCTTGAAAATCCGAAGTAGGTTTATCAAAATCCAATCCAAAATTAAAGTCCATGTTACGATAGACGATATCAGTTTCAACAGTATTTGATATCGGGATAAAAGTTGATAAGATCACGTTTCTCAGATTACAAATAAATAGCATTTCAAATAGACATTTTCCTGGCATATATCCAACTTAAATGCTGATTTCTGAAATTGAGCGAAAAACCTAAGGACGGAGGCAAGGGCGGACATTTGCCCCTTCTATTAGTCATCAAAGAACCCAGAATTCTAGTCAAAGTCACAAAAAATAAACAAAGCAACTAAAGTTAAGTAGTGGAAGATGTGACTGTATAATCCAGCCTATGTCTACTGAGTTATTTCAGTAACTAACAAGTAACATGCGTTGTTACAAATATTTCTGCATCCAGAGGTTCCAAAATACCAACTTTCCTCTCTCCCTCTCCTCCCCGATAATGAGAACCTAGATTTATCTGAAATGCTAATTTTACGCAGGTTTTTTTTAAGCCTATGCGACGAATTATCAGTTTTTCATAGGTATTGTTGTTGTATATAAATTAATAAAATGTTGTGTCAGTTTCTGCGAATTTAAATGTCTCTTGCATACTGTGAAGTTGTCTATTTCATTAAATGACTCTACATTGAAAAATATTTCATTTTGTAATATGGCTGGCCATAACTACAGATTCCAAATGCATGCAATATAAAAATAATTTAAAAAAGACTTTTGTCTGCAGAGATAAGGTACTTTTCTGTACATACTTTTAGTTAGGTATTTCTTAGCACATTAAATAAGTTAATTACATGGCAATAACGGAGTTGTAATCCAATCAATGCGATACGGGATTCCTATTTAAAGAAGGATACATATTTCATGTTTATTGACTGAAATCAAGTTCAAGAGCTATATGGGATTCCTATTTAAAGAAAGATACATATTTCATGTTTATTGACTGAAATCAAGTTCGAGAGCTCTTGGATTGTACCACGGCGGATCAGCGATAAATCTGAGGGCTTAAGTTATAACGCTAAAAAATCGGGTTCGATACTCGCGGTGGTTACAGTACAGATATCCCATTGTGTAGCTTTGTGCTTAACAATAAATAAACAAAACGTTCTTGGAATACGTGGAATTTTCATCGTTATATTCGAAAAACTTTCAGAATCTTGAAAAGCTGGTAGCTTGTGGCAAGATATTTAAATAAATGTTATTAGATATATTAATATTGTAAATCCGCCTATATATATAATTTAGTATTTATTTATGTTGAAGCGAGTTTAAGTAAGACGAGGTCTATCTAATTGATGAATTCAATTCAGTTGAATAGGAGTTTAGCAAGTAAAATATTATATAGTGTAGAATTTAATTTTCAAACATTTTGTTAGATTACACTCTCCTGTAACATACTAATAGAAATTAACTTGAATAATAACATATCCAGTAATTGATTTTATAAATAGAGAGGTTTTTAAAATCTATATGAAAAAAAAACAAACCTTGGTTAAAGTCGTTTCATTTGCTACCACTCTGAAAATAAGATTTAAGCATAATATATCTATAAACGTTTTTTTAATATCGCTCTATTTTCACCTTCAAGCTATAATTTCCAACCAGTTATTACTCGTAGTTCCAGGTTAACAGTAACAAGTTTTATTAAGCCTACTTTTTTACCAACATACTGGCATAGATACTTGCACGGTGGCATTTACCTTAATACTTATATAGGTTGCATTTTTTGTACTTTTGTGAACATTGAAATCTATATTAAAGGAATATCTATTCAGTTTCGTTCGGGGCAAGTTATTTTCGAATATCAAAGTCGCTGTTATATATATAATCAAAAATCCATATTACATAAGATCACATCCGTTTGTACTTTATCATAATGGAAAGAAATGCGTAATTGGAGAATGTAAAAAATATATATATATTTATTTTCTTAGGTATCAACTCTGTAAATAAAAATCAGTTTAATAAGTTATTGTCATATAAGGATCGCTGATACTATCTAATGAAGGAGGCTAGGATACTTTATAATCACGTGATGAACATAGTTCATACGGTATGTGTATGTATAGGTGCCTACTAACAGTTCGTGGTTTCCCGCGAGACACAAGATTGTTGGAGATATTCGAGAAAACAGTACTTGAAGTTGTTTAATTAAAACTGGTAGCTTTAGGATATTTCATGCTTTATAGTTTGTAGAGAAAATTAATTTGTCACTGTTCTCCTAATAAAACACTCGGCTGTAAAACGAATTTGAATCGTAAATGCAGAGTAAAGCAGAAAAGGAAACCTTCGTATGGAAAACAAAATTTAATATGTTTTAGGAGAGAGAGAGAAAAAGTAAAGTTAAACTTAAAATTAGAATTATCTAAAGAATAGATTAAAAGAATAAAACAGGTAAACTTAGCCAGTGGAATGCAAACATTAATATTCATTAAGATTATTACTAATTCTTTGGAAACAGTTTAATATAATTGAATGTAAGTATATATATTTATCAAAGTTTAAATGCGATATATTTGCCCTGCAATATTATATTACGACAGAGATAAAAAGAATGAAAATGGCTTAATTTTAGTAACTCCAGTATTCGTCGTTTTTGGTTGTTTTTTAACCAATTTGTATAAGACAGTAATTCAAAAATATTTAAACATAAAATACTTGCTTCAAAATAAGAAATGATTCTGTTTACAAATAACAGACAATCGTGTTTAAGATAAGAAGTACTTCTGCTTCAAATTATCATATAATCTTCTTTCAAAATGATAGATACTCCTGTTTCAAAGTAGGAAATATTGCTGGTTCGTATTAATAGATACTCCTATTTCAAAATCAAATTTACTTCCTGTTTCAATAAGAGATACTTTGGTTAAAAATAAGAGTTACTCTTGATTCAAAATCAGATGTACTGTATTTCTTTAAGAGATAATATTATTTCATCACAAATTATGCTGTTTGCTCATCAAACAATGTACATCCGGTTGAAAATAATAAAAAATATTCCTTTTTCAAGATAGCAGATACTTCTTCGAAATGAGGGAGACTGCTGGTGTTTACAATATTGGTATTTTTATTTTTAACCTAAGCGGCACATGGGTTAAAAGCCAGCTCAGGAAGTTCAAGATTAAAACATAGTCATGCTTAATTTTAAGTTGCTAACCAGAGAGATGACAATCAGTCAGCAGCACATAGTGCCTACACGGCTATTTTAACCGAGTAGTTAATCCCGGAAAAGAAAGTGCAAAGCGTGCTGGGTAAAATATCACGGGTTGAATTTTGGACCTTTCGATTCGCAGCCCAGCAAAATAATCACTAGGCCACGTTGGTTGAAGTGTTGTAGAAACAACAACAAGAAAAATATTCAATTAAAACAAAAAATCAAACTTAATTTTGCTCAGTTTGACGATAGTCAATATTTCTGCATTTTTTGGTCAGATTTAGTCGGTGACCTCAATTCAAAGTAATAAAAGACTGTTTGCGTAGGTGTTCCAAAAATATACCAGATAAGATTACCAATCTAGCAGGAATGCACTGATTTGCCATTTAGAACATTGCGGTTCTGTATACAAAAAATAAGAACTATTACCATTATTTTTCTAAGTGAAATGATATCATCTTGATACATTTTATCCACTTATTAAAAACTAAAGCTTCATTTTACTAACTGATTAATTACACGTGCAATCAGCCGAAAATAATGAAAATAAAGCTCTTGACTATTGTCTCCACTACGTTGTTGTTGTTGTTGTTGTTTTAGCACAAGGCTACATAATAGGCTCTGTCCACCACGGAAATCGAACCCCGGATTTTAGCGTTTAAGGTCATAAGCTTACTACTAACCCACTGGGAGACGTTACCATTAAATTCTTATACTGTTCAAAATTAACAGATTGGGTTGTAAATCTTAAAATAAAAATATTTAGAAAATATATTTCGTCTTATCTCAAAGTCTTGGATGACGTGAGAAATGCCTTCACCTTCACTAGGTGAACCAGGAAAGTTTGGC
Organism: Limulus polyphemus; assembly: GCF_000517525.1. Taxonomy (NCBI): domain Eukaryota; kingdom Metazoa; phylum Arthropoda; class Merostomata; order Xiphosura; family Limulidae; genus Limulus; species Limulus polyphemus. The sequence goes on from NW_013666743.1 coordinate 53,334, forward strand.
TAGCAACAGGTCTCTCCTTCCATGTGATTGAAACGTTAGCAGCTTCTCAAAGTCAACTTTGTGGTCATAAATCGCAACAGACTAATTAAAAGACAGAAATAGTGTTTACCATGACTACACAGAATCGTCCTCTTTGATTAACCTAGAAAAAACAATTAAACATTAAACTCAAATTCAATACAACGTCAAATCACTTAAAGCTTTAGTAATAAACAGAAGCAAGTTAAATCCAAAATTACAGTAAATAAAATATAAATTGAAGTTAAAATAAAATTCAATAAATAAGTTTGAATTTTAACATTTAAAAAAACACACACAGAAAATTTACTTTAAAAAAAGGACAATAAAACTTAATTAACAAACTACATATATAATAGTAATAAATATTTCATTACAATACACACTGTATCTGCAATTATAAATTTAAAATATAATTACTTATAAAATAATAGTATATCGCATTACCGCTTTCGGTCCAGGTTGTCAACTTACTGTCATAACGGATAATGTCTGTGGTAATAGCACCCAAATGCGTTGAAGATATCTCATCTAGCATACAAAATCCAAACACCGATGTCAATCTGGTCAACTGTCATGGAAAATCATGAATAATCAAATAGGGATACCAAGCTGAGTGCTTACATCCGCAACGTCTCAGCTTCTACTGCCTTTCACTGTCTATAGCTAGTTGTGGGAAGACAGTTACCCTCAAATTTCTTAAAGTAGAAATGAAGCCACCCTAATATTTCTACTAATTAAACTCTCAACCTCCACCTTTACAAAAAGATATTAAATAGAAGTATAAAATATTGAATAGAACTAAACAGAACTATAAGATATTAAATAGAAGTATAAAATATTGAATAGAACTAAACAGAACTATAAGATATTAAATGGAACTATAAAATATTGAATCGATCTAATCAGAACTATAAGATATTAAATAGAAGTATAAAATATTGAATCGATCTAATCAGAACTATAAGATATTAAATAGAAGTATAAAATATTGATTAGAACTAAACAGAACTATAAGATATTAAATAGAAGTATAAAATATTGAATAGAACTAAACAGAACTATAAGATATTAAACAGAAGTATAAAATATTGAATAGAACTAAACAGAACTATAAGATATTAAATAGAAGTATAAAATATTGAATAGAACTAAACAGAACTATAAGATATTAAACAGAAGTATAAAATATTGAATAGAACTAAACAGAACTATAAGATATTAAACAGAAGTATAAAATATTGAATAGAACTAAACAGAACTATAAGATATTAAATGGAACTATAAAATATTGAATAGAACTAAACAGAACTATAAGATATTAAATGGAACTATAAAATATTGAATAGAACTAAACAGAACTATAAGATATTAAACAGAACTATAAGATATTGAATAAAACTAAACACCCTACCTTAGAAGTTTTTATATAGTTCTTACTCCCAACCTCTTCCCTTTCTCTGAAAGATTTATTCAAGTATAACACGAGCACGACGAGACAAGCTCAGCTACTTGAAGTTAGTCTTTCCGTCCCGATTATATTTTGTTTTGTTTTCGTTTGTAATTAAGCACAAAACTACACAATGGGCTATCTGTACTCTGCCCACCACGGGTATCGAAACCCGAATTCTAGCGTTGTAAGTCCGCAGACATACCGCTGTGTCACTGGTCCCCGGTTATGCTAAATAAAATTACTTGAAAAATTGCTATTTGCTACTTATAAGTTAAAGTAACTAACTCCATCTTTATTTTATTTATTTTTGTAAAATATTTTCCTTAATCGATAGTTTAGTTTCTAAAATATGTATTTATTTATTAAAATATAAAGTAAAGTCTTTATTTAATTGACTGTCTTTATAGCCGTTATCTTTCAGTATATTTTTAATAATGGAACATTATCCATAAAAAAACTATAGTTATTACAGACTATTAAGAACAGTCTTAGTTGAGATATAATAATACCTTTTAACATGATACACAGAATAACACTATTAGGTGTTGGTAGACCAAGAATGGGAAAATTAAATTATCTTCTTTTATCAAAAATAGTCAACTGCACTGTACCTTCAACAAAAGTAATGTACAAATCTAAATAATAGAACTCATTATTATTACTTCTTTCTATTATAAGTTCTGTTGGATATACTAAGGTGGATGCCCCCCAGTGGCACAGCGGTATGTCTGCGGACTTACAACGCTAGAATCCGGGTTTCGATACCCGTGGTGGGCAGAGCACAGATAGCCCATTGTGTAGCTTTGTGCTTAATTACAAACAAACAAACTAAGGTGGATATAAAATTCATGTTATTTATAGATATTAAATCATCTATGTAACGGAAAGTGTAAATGTATAAGTTAGGATTTAAAGTCTGCTTCATAAATGAGTTTTCATGAAAGAACAGATACAGGTTGGCCATATTTGTAGAGAAGTTCGTTCCAATTGGAATACCCACCGTTTGCTTATATACTTGTTTGTTAAAACAATATAATTGTTATATAGTTATATTGTTATATGTTATGAAACAATATAACTGTTATGAATACAGAAATGGAGTAAATTTTTACTTTATTTTGAATTCTAGTAAATTCAAATTTGGGTATAGTTATTTCATTATTTATAAAGTTTCTTTTTTCTTTACTGAAAGAAGTATAGTGCTAAAAGAACACAATATCGTGTATAGCAATTAGTGAAAAACCACAGACTTCTGACAGTTTGTTCCGTTTACTGTGTTTTTCACTAAGGGACTATAGGTATATTTTGTAAGAAAAAATAATAAAAAGAAATATCTTATATAGTAATTGAATTTAAACATAATGTTCATGATGATTTATATTTACCTTCCCTGGACCATAAAAGTATTCAAGAAGATATTTTCACCATAAGATCTTTTCAACATACAGTTAATTTTAAATAAAATAAACCTATAGGACCTCTTCTCTGTAACTATAAAATATTCATAGAAAAATTTAATCAAATAGAAGTTGATAACTTACCTTGTAACTGTAATAATAGTGTTCTTAAAGATGTCTTTCATAAGCATATAGTTACAGGAAATTTAGAAATTGTCAAATATAAAGAATTACAATCAATATTAAAGAAAAGTACTAAATATAGAATTCTAAAACGCACAAAAAATGTGAAATATTAAACCCTTGGAAAAAGAGATAGATGATTATATTCTTGAAATAAGTAAACAATCCTATTATCCGCCATGTTTCTTTTTTTTTAATGGAAATTATATTTTATTAATTCCATAAAGAATCAATTAAGAGCCTTAAACTTATCTCGATATAAATTAAATTTTTCTTTCAATGTGTTTAAAAATAAAATACATTCAAAAACAATTCGTTGTTACCCCCGATTGACAAAGCTGGTTGTATTAGGTCGTCAAGAAATTAATGTCGCTTTTTTTAGATAAA
>NW_013666743.1:57760-67178 GCF_000517525.1 Limulus polyphemus
ATATATATATATATATATATATATACACATACACATATATATACATATATACACACATAGATATTACGGACAAAATACTACTAAATTAGAAATAAAAATGTGCAAGATATTTATATAACAAGGAAAATCTATATACACTTTATAAGAAATATGTCTTACTGAAACGTTGAAGAACAGAGCCTTCAGGAAGAACAGAGCCTTCAGGAAGAACAGAGCCTTCAGGAAGAACAGGGCCTTCAGGAAGAACAGAACCTTCAGGAAGAACAGAGCCTTCAGGAAGAACAGAGCCCTCAGGAAGAACAGAGCCTTCGGGAAGAACAGAGCCTTCAGGAAGAACAGAGCCCTCAGGAAGAACAGAGCCTTCAGGAAGAACAGAGCCTTCGGGAAGAACAGAGCCTTCAGGAAGAACAGAGCCATCAGGAAGAACAGAGCCTTCAGGAACCACTGAACTATTTCTCTCATTCAAATCCCATAAAATGATGTCCTTCACAGCTTTCCTTTTACCATGGCGTTCTCTCTTTGGCACTTGATAGCCCTTTGTGTAGCTTTGTGCTTAATAACAAATAAACAGACTCCGGATGGTACCTTCTAGTATTTTAACAGAGACAGCTCCCATAATCCTTATCGGATATAGCGGTCTGGTCCTTCTATAGCTGACAATATTTCTTTAGCAGATTACCTTGCTGGTGGAATGTTTTATTGTATTAAGGGACTTTATCGGTTGTGCGTTCACTCAGTAACTGTGCATACTGCTGTAGGGTTTTTTGGCCTGTGGTTTTTGCAAAGTTATGAAAAGATAATTGTATGAAGCTGATATCTCTCGATGTATTTCACAGTTGGGAATTCCATATACTTTGATCTTCAGAAGTGTCAATAAATTTTACAACAATATATTATTACTTATATGCATAATAATACAAACTGAAGCAAGTAGAAACCAAACTAAATGAAAACGCTCTTCAAAAACATATACCACAATTAAATACTGACTGACTAAACTGGACTTCAACATACACAGTACTCAAAATGATATAAATGTCAACACACTTCTAAGTTCCAACATCAGCTTTGAAATTAAGAATTAATCTGATCTAAAGGGATTGAGTGATGCAAAAATACATCATAAACTTTGTTAGCTGAGTTATTTCCAGATAGTTGAACCTGATTAGCAAAGTTTCGTCACCAGCCCATCATATCAAAGAAGATACATCTCAGATGAGTAACAACTAAAATCATGTTTAAAATTAGACAGTAACTAAACAAAACCAAAACCATAGAAATACATAAATTTTATAATGGATTTAAATCAATACGTATGTAGAAAGGTGTAATTTATATATAAAATACTACAATGTTACAATGCGTCTGTATAACCTGTTGTTCCACTTTATTATACACCTTTATGTAAAAACACTTAAAAAAGAAAGATAGAGGGGGTAAATATTAAAATATTTAGATAGTGATGAAAATATGCAGCCATATAGTCACGTCACAGATAAAGAGATAAATGTTTATTGAATAGGATTTTTTTAGAATGCTTTTACAGACTTCTCTTGCCTTTAATCTTAGTTTCCAGAATATTTCGTGCTCTGCTGGGTCCTAATTCAGGAAGTCCTAGACCTGAGACAAAGCTCTGTGTAGAATCTGAAACAGAAGTATGAAGAAGTTTACACGTTCTTATCCAATCTTATATTAACCACGAAACGGACAAGATGACGTAGAATAAACGTTGCTTAAAACTTACTCTATAACCACCAATTTAGTAACTGATCCTGCTCTAAGCAGATATTTCCCTGTTAGTTCTCTTTCCTGCTATATAGATAGGTTTATAAATGACGAACTTGCGTGCGGCACAGTAATAAAGCAGGATGAGGCACCAAAGTTTTCCAATGAATATGTTAAAACGTTTATCATGTAAACCCAATAAATACCTAATTCTGTTGAGGTGTGGTTGTAATACGTTTAGTAATGGTTCATCACCAGATTTTACTAGCACAGTACCGCTAGATTTAATCATGTCAGCTATAATATGAGTATCTTGAAGTGACTTTTTAATATGTATATACTAACAAACTTCATTATCATTTGTTCCCCCATCATCCATGATAAATATAACTATGTTATAGTTGAGGTGTTGTCCGTGTATAAGCTTTATTGACTAAATTATGACATTTTAAAATCTAGATGATTTAAGTGAATGATTAAAATAGTTTAAAGTGACAATTCAGAAACAGAGTTTCTAAAATTCATGACGTCTGGATTATATTAATAATAAACATATTTGAATTACGTTTTGAAAGGTTTTTTTTTTAGTTCTGTTATTCTAAAAAATGCAAGTTTTGCTATGAAAACATATCAACATACGTTAGATAGTAAATCTCTAATTAGTCTGGCTTTGGTTAACAGATTTTTAAGCTGACCAAAAAATGTAAGTATAATATAAACGTTCTTATTCCTGATTTATATTCGAAGCCTATCAGGAGATTCATATTAGATCCTTAAAAACAAGTTTGGAGCCATTTTAAGTCGATATAAAACCAACTTACAAGTCATCTTTGATCCGTATAAAACAAGTTAGGAGCCATTTTGAATCGATATAAAGCCAAATTAGTGGTCATTTCAAATTTATATAAAGCCCTTTTTTAATAATTCAATTTTGATCGATAGAGACATTTAAATCAATATACAGCTACCGTTAGAAGTTTTATTAATACTTGTATAACAGCAACGTTAAAAATTATCTAGGTTGACGTAAAGTCACATTTAACTTCTTTTTTTGTGAATAACACTTATCGTTTGTATAAGTCAACTTTAGATACCTTAGAACAATGTCAAATATTTTCACATATGAATTTAAGATTATATATATATGTGTGTATAGTATTTTAGAGGTCCCAGAATGTTTTTATAGTGTGGTTATAACGAAGAAATAACAATAACTACTTATTCCCATAAGTTAACTATAGATAATACTCTGAACTATAGTTTTTCATCAAATTGGTAAATTTTCTGTTGAAAAAAACAACGTCTAATAGTACCATATTTTTAAACCAGAAGAAAATCCACATTTGCTTCTAGTAGCTGTAAACCTACTAACACTACTTGTTTTTTAGTCACATGACAAACATAGATTGTATGATTTTATGGTAACTTTTAGAAATATTTATATATGTTAAAAGACAAATCGAAACTACAATTTTGTTTCTGACAAATTAGATCTAATGTGCGCTGAAGGTTACTTCCGACGAGACTCTATTACTTAATTTCTTGACTTAAATATGACATTATCTAAAAAGAACCAGACTAATAATTAAAGTAAAATACATTAATTTAATTATATGTATTTAACTATAAGGCAACTTTGCCATTTTAAGACAAAGAAGGAACAGAGATTTATATTCGTTTTTTAAAGTTTCTGAAGATCAATATGAAACCAATTAGGAGCCACTTAGATCCACATAATGTTTAAATTAGAGACCATTTTAGATTTATATGAAACCAACTTAGGAGCCACTTAGATCCACATAATGCTAAATTAGGGGGGTATCAATTTAGGAGCCATTTTAGATCTATATAGAAATATTTATTAAGAAGTCATAAATTGTTTTTAACTTGTTTTACAGGGAATGCAGATGGCTTTAATGGTGTTCCTATATGAGTTTCATAATAGGCTAATAAGTTCTTTGTTTGTTTGTTGTAAAACACAAAGCTACACTAAGAGCTATCTGTGCTCTTCCCACCGCAGATATCAAAACCCGATTTTTAGCGTTATAAGGTCACTGACTTATTAATGAGTCAACGTTGGGGGGAGGGGGTGGCTTAAAAATAACCAGAACGGCAAGGAGTGATAAAAAGCCCAGTCTGCCATGGCCATGACGACTGGTATTATTTAGATAGTTTAAAGGAAGAACGATGATAGCTTAGTGTGAGGATGATGAAAGTCGATATGATATAGATATCTTGGTGTCTGTATATGTCTTGAATAATCCGTAATACCATAACGATGAAACATACTATGGTGTAGATAACTTAAAATTTTAAGTTGATTGAAATTTAAGTGATATTGGTAGTGTATTTTGTCAAAACATATAAATATAGTATTATTTACCTTTTCTACTTCATCATGACGACAAAAAGAGGTACGATATACAGACTTACTTGTAGGACTACGAAGAGTTATATGATTAGAAAGTATGGTTTGTTAAGACAATGAATGATAAGTTCTTTGATATAGAAGGTCTTGTATTTAATGACGATAATAAGTCCAAGAAACTTTATAATTAAATATATTTTTTTTACGTTTATTTTAGGTTTTCCTTTTTCAACTTTCCAAGTATTTTCCGTTGTCCGTTTCTAAAATCACATAAAACAACGTGATTTCTAGAGCACACTCTGTAAATCTTCTGAAATTTGCTAAAGCAACTTGCAAAAAATCGTCATTATCTGTTACATTCTTCAGCACAAAGTTAATAATTAAGTAAAAATTATCGTGGGTAGGTAAATTTCATTGTGACGTCCTCTACCTTTCTGTAATCTTGCAGAAGTGATCTGATCAATTGTTCTCCCTTACTAGCACAATGGGTGCTACTCAAGGACTAGTAGATCGCTCTATCATTCTCTGTTGTCTCATCCTTCTATCTCATAGAAAGCTCCTTCCTGTTTGACAATAGATAGACGCCTAAGGCAGTGATGAATTAATGCCGGATTTCCAGATTCAAATCCATGACATAGATTATGTGTTATTCCTTACTCGTTGGATTCTGTAGGAAATATGTGATGAAACTGAATAAGCGAGTTACAGAAAATCTTGTGTAGTTCTTGTTAACTACAAGTCATGTTGAGGAAGAGGGTTCGTCTATTCTTTTGATGTCTTGACCTTAAAACTCTTAAAATAGTTCTCATATCTCTCGTGATGTGCGCTGTGCTTATGTAACAATCACTCCACTGTCTCACACATCCAGTGGCACAGCGGTATGTCTGCGGACTTACAACGCTAGAAACTAGATTTCGATACCCGTGGTGGGCAGAGCACAGATAGCCCATTGTGTAGCTTTGTGCAGAACTATAAACAAACAAACAAGTCTCACACATTGCTGGATTAGATTGATTTTAATCTCCATTCTATTGTTTATCACATTGAGAACTTTTACAAAAATTATATTTTTCAGTTTTCTGAAATCTTTCCTTGTAACGGTCCTTCTGAGAGGCATTTTTGAAACTTCTTGTGCTACAAAACAGCAGTCAGTTGTCTCAGATTTCGTATGGACATACTTAGATATTAGAGATTCACTTCCAGCTGGTAAAATAACTATAAATCAGTTAGTTGCAATAAGTTACTTCTTAGGGATGGCAGCTTATATATATATATTGCACTGGTATTTCTCCGCCATAAATAATTGAAATTGTTTGAGGATAAACTCAATATACAGTTGTATTTCTTAAGGAAGCCTTTCTCTAAATCACACTCTCTTTTACGTCTATCAGCCACGGGTGTTGCTACACTCTCTAGCTCAGTGGTTCCCAAACTCTTTTAGTCTGAGGCTACCTTGATGTGAATAAAAACGTTTGAGGCCCCCCAAACTATAACTTTAGCATGGTGATTGAAAATCAGTGTCGTAGTAGAAACAGTAACATCTCCTTTCGACATACTGTATCATTTAATTAATTCAACATAATTTTTATTGGCTTATTGTTTATTTAGAATTAAAGTTAATTCAGCATCTTTGTTTCCGGCCCCAAGGGGGGCCGCGGCTCCTACTTTGGGAAGCACTGCCGTCAAGCTTAATCTGTGAGGACAGTTTGCTATCCTTAGCAATACCGATTGTAGATTCAGTGCCATTCAGCATGATATTATTTTCCTTCTGTAGCTCTATTAACTCCGTGTTTTCTTGAATTAAATTATTATCAAATATTAAGCACTATATTACCTTCACTAACTACAATAATAGAAATTTACCATTCAGCTTTCTTTAACATGGGTGACATTTCTCAATAAGTAGACTCTACAACTGTGCCTATTATTTCCATATCTAAAACACACGTCAGCGTTGGATAATTTTCTGTGGAACTATACAAGTTATTTTATCTAGAATAGTCATTCTAGCTTGATATCATAGCAAATCATAAGAAAAATCAATATTTATCATTAAAATGCTTTAGCTATTTAAAAAGGTGTTCTAAGGTGTATATGAAATAATTTTGCTGGACTGTTTGTCTCTAGCAGGTTCAAAAGTTCTTTGAAAGTCGTATTTCAACTGTTTTTAGTCTGATGCACACATAAGGTATATATTCTAGCTGAACTAATGATGTGGTAATAAATTCAACGTTTCTCAACTTCTTTCTGAATAGAAATGCTGAGTGACGTGTTTCGTATTCCCAATAAGATGAGCTGGAATATATTTTCTTTTCACTCCAGTACAGAACTAGGATCGTGTCACCCTTTTTGGTGACACATTATGGTTTTCATTTCAATTCTCGTATGATATTTCGCTTAACAATTTTACGTCTGTATTTGTACCAGTGTTCAATAAGATGAAAGCCAGTTGCTCATTATGTCATCAATATACATTGTAGTAATGTAAAGTTGAACTTGGCAAATTATATTGTTTCAGAAGTGTTTCAGTTGAAAGGTATGTACGTATGACTGAACTAGTCCATACAGACCATACCGACTGTAATAACTCCTGGCTGAAATTCAAAGGTTTTAGATAATGGAGATTGATAAATATGCTAGTTGGTCCTCCAGATTACCCTCTCTGTATGTGATAATCTCTACTTCGCGTTTTATAATACTGTGACATCTGTATTTTTAAATTGTAGTAGCCTTGCCATCTTTTTCTCTATCTATAGCAACCTTGTCATCTGCGATTTTGTATGATGTAACAACGAGGCCATCTGCTACTCTCTGTAGCGTTGTAACTGCCATCTATGTGTTTGTACAATGTGATAACGTGTTCAGTTACGCCATTCTTCAAAGTATTGTGATTACGTTGTCATTTACGTCTTTTTGAACTATGGCAGCCTTGACATCTATGTATACCTGTACTATGGCAAACTGACATCAACATATATTTTCACTGTGACAGTTTTAGCATCTGTAATATTTTAAAGAGCCTTAAGCCTAATATCTAAGGATTCTGGAGAACACTGGATAATAATGAAACATGTCATGCATCTCTTTTATGTCTTCTCCAACACCATCTATAATTTATTTTTATAACAGTGTTTTCAACATTCATGATATCTTCCACTATCTTTATTGTGTTATTCAAGTTTTCATCGTTCATTCTGTCATTTAATCACGTTCTTTCACATTCACATCTATGTAATGTACGTGATTGTACTCCTCAATTTGTCTGCTGTACTCTATGAACGCTTCTCTAAATTTAATTTACGTTCTTGGTTTTACTATTATTAATTTTTGTTCAAATTCTTTATCTCGCCTTTTTTCTACTTTTTTTTCGATTTTTTTCAAATTTTCTGGTCACGTTTTCAAAATGTTCTATAACTTTTTGCGCCATTTTTTTTTTCCTATTCTTCATGCTACAGGCGAAATTTCTTCAAAATGTTCTCAGTTTCTGAACAAATGTTTACCCATGTAGCCATTACTATTTACCAATCTTTACACCATGTAATAAAGTACTAAGTTTTAACTAGAATGTTTTGTGATGGTCAAATTAGTCACTGCCCTTCTCATAATAAAACTTAATTGTTTATTGAAGAAAAAGATAGATGATTTGTAGCAATTTCTCTGTGTTAATCACGACTCCAACTAAGCCTACTTTCACTTTATCCGGACTAAATTATTTCAAACTTATACAGGGACAAAATAGTTTCGTATTCGTTGTTAAGCCTACATCTTAACACATGCAGAATGCTAAAAGAATGTCCTAATTTACTAACTATTGAATTCTGACTGTCATTCACTGATTCACTAAGATTTTTTCTCCATAGCAATGACTCGCTTGTACAGTTTGCTTTTTCTTTTCAGAATTTCTATAACATTCTCGCTCAAGTATGTTTTTCTTGCTTTTTTTCAGAAAATCCTGGCTTATTTTATGTTTTATGTCAATAAAAGTGCTGAAACAATGATTATTAACGGTAATACTAGCAACACATAATTACAAGTAATTATAAAACAGAACAATACAGCATCTTTTAGAGCTTGTAACAATAAACTATTAACAAATAACAATATGATAACGTACCATATTATTTTAATCACCCTTAATCGGCTTAAATGTTTCAACTGTTTTTCAAACAAAAACATTTTTCAAACATTAATAGCATTTCCACTATATCTTTTTTTTTCTGTAAAATGGTTTTATTTTTCTTATCGTAATAACTAAGATCACTCCATTTTCCTCATTTCATTTATAGTAATCTGAAATGCAATAACAGCTTTCACATATTAATGCGATTCCTGATTTTTTCATGTTTATAGTCAGCTGAATTTCTTACTTGAACATTTTTTAATAAATAATCTCAATGACCATTTTTATTCACGCATCTAAAATGTGTGTTATTAAGTATAAACATTCCATACATAGAAACCCGGAAATTAATGGAAATTTAGCTGTAATCATAAGTCAAGGAAACATGTCATTCATACCACTTACATTAAAACGCCTGCGCTGCACGTACTCTAGCCAACATGGCCTGGCGTTAAAGGCTAAAGATTAGCGCAACTAGCTTCGCGTGAATATCGACCGCTTGCTTCTTAACATTCAGGAGGTGTTCTAATCATGGTCTAGCATAATTCGGCTTGACCTAAAAGTGTTGCCTTGATTAGGAGGGGGCGCCAACACTTTAGGGAGATGCGGCATTAATGATGTTATCGGTTCATCTTTAACTTCGGCCGTATGATGTATAAACACACATTGAATCAAAGTGCATCTACCAGATGTTGTGGTTGAGAGTATTTTTGTTGTTTTTACACGTGTCTGCTTCTGAAACTATTTGTTTTAATTGGTTGAATATTTATGCAAAGATCAGCAGGGATAATAAATTCATTCAAAAGATGAATTTTGTTACTATCTGTATATCGTATTCTTCGGAATATAAGACGCACCCTTATTTTGAAGACAAAGTTTTTTTTTGGGAAAAAAAAGCTACAGTCGCATTTGAAAGATTTGTAATTGAACAAAAATTCAATTTGATACTTTAAAAATTAGTATATACTGTTCTAAACACAAAAGAGCTCAAAACATCAAAATAGGAAAATACCGTAAATCTAAAAAAGATTTACTGTTATTTAGTTTGGTTCAAAACCTACAAAATCTTCATTGCTTTCACTGTAATTTATTTATAAATTATAAATTATTTATAAATCAAAATAAATAGTTATGTTTTTAAAAGAAAAAACCTACTATTGTTATAAATAACACATTCAACTGAACTAAACTATGCATGCCTATTT
>NW_013666743.1:67495-75153 GCF_000517525.1 Limulus polyphemus
CATGACTTGTGTATATCGTATATATATACATATATATTATTCATACCTTTGGTGTATAGGACGCAAGCAGATTTTAATTTTGGGGTAAAAAAGTGCGTTTTATACACCGAAAAATACGGTATCTATTTTTATTGTTAGAGCTGATTAAAACATGTTAATAATAATAATAGTAAGCAAACTCGGCTGGTAAACAATATTAGGACTTGATGCCTCGCAGTGATTTACTAACAAATCTTCTACCGAGATTTTTCTTATAGCTTTCTACAGTTCGCATCACGTCAACTCATTAATATACTTTATGTATCACTTTCAGGGATGATTTCTTTGAAAGTTGCTTATGTATCTAGGGTATCAGATTTAATTCATTTTGTTTCTAAGGTTAGCATGTACGTCTATCCAGGTACTATCGCAGTCTTAAGATATAGAGAAATCAGCCAGCTGCTACCAGAAAAACCCTGGGTGGTTCGTTTGTGGGGGGGGGGGTCGATTTTCCTTAATCCTATACGAAACATCAAGAAAAGCCGTTATATAGTCTACATTAATTTTATTAGGTAACGGGCCCTTAATGAAAACTGCCCTCGGGTTGTTTACCTAGAAAGTGGGTGAAAGACAAGTGACTTGGCATGGTTAATAGTTTATAGTGACGTCAACAAACGTGTTAAGTCATCGTCTTCTAATTGGATGTGTTAATAAATCAATTTCTTGAATGAATATATTTCTAAAGAATATTATTACGCTTTCTCAGTATCTATTGCAGATTAACTTTTTAAGGAATGAATTATTTATCTGCCATTCCTCTCATTAATCCGACAGGCAAAATGAGCGTAAGGGGATATATATTTTAACCTTAAGTTGTATTGTTTTAACAAAAGTGGTCAGAGGAAGAGAGACGCCAAGCTTTCAGAAACAACCAATTCATCATGTAGTGTAGTAAAGGTTTCCTGGCGTTGAATGCTTGCTACAGCTGCTTGACGTTGCTTATCGTAAGTTGATTTAACAACCACATACACAACTTCCAGCGCTGGATATATGTAACATGTTGAATACCTTGGTTTAAAAATATCTAATATTTAGTCTATTTGAAGCTTGTATCTCATTCAGACGTGTTATTTTTCGTCTATAGCCTTTTGAAACTGATGCCAAGAAAAAGTCATGCCTATATTATCGTCGAATGTTAACTAATTTCAAGGTAGACAATATTTCAAAACGTTTAGATACACATATGTGTGCACGTGTCTACAGAGGAAAGAGGGTGGTTTGTGAAACATGAAAAAAAAAGAGAGATATGATTTTATACAGTGTGAATAAATTATGCATCACTCCACTCATTTCCAGATTATTAAGTTGTTTCGCTATAAGAGCTCCATGCTCTTGTCTGTTCTCAGGCATGCTTTAAAGGTATACTTACAAAAATAAATATATATTCATCGTTTATATTTGAATAAATATTATATTTAGAAATTATTTCACAGCTCGTCTGTGTGACATTAATTTCTATTAGTTTCTTATATTTGGTCAATCATTTCGGGTTCCACAAATAATAAAATCATTAAGATTTATTAACTGTTAATGCGGGTTGTTGTTTTTTTCTCACATTAATACGTTTAGTTGGGTCCATCCTGAAACGATTAATTATATTATTTCTACATTTTTACTAACTTCCCTGTAGTGCATGTCTTCAAATAACACTATATATTATTAATTATTATTATTGAGCATAAATAATTAAATGATAACACTCAGGCTGGCTTATCAAACTAGAGAGTGTCCCAAAATAAGTATGACAAAAAAAGTTGAATAACTTTTATTATTTGTGATAACAACAAAATTCAAAACAAAATATCTTCTGAATACTTGAGAGTTATATTAAAGTTAATTATTATTGTTATTACTTACATTATTTATCATCATTATTTATGGATGTGTTTTATTGCAGATTTCAGAACTGACCCTGTTTTAGAGTAAAATGACAAATCCTGAAGAGTACCCCCGACTTCACCCATTTAAAATTTTACCTTTGGGACTTTTTGAAAACAAAAGTCTACAATAACAAGTCAAGAAATCTTCAGGAACTGAAACTTCGTATCCATGATGCTGTCTTATCCATCCCTACAGCTGTGTTGGAACATGTGTTCTCAGAATTAGATTGATTATAGCTAATGATGGAAGATATGTAAACATTTATTAATTGAGTCAAGTTAAAGTTACAAGCCTTCAGAAGATATTTTGTTTTGAATTTTGTTGTTATCTCAAACAATACAAATGTTATTCCACTTTCTTTTTGATATGTGCAGTTTGGGAATCCTCGCATTTTAATCTATACAACAATATTCCGAAACTGTCTTATCTTATTGTAAATAATGTTATGACGACAATACTCCAAAATTGGATTATTTTATTAGATGACGATAAGGTATTAGCAATACACAACTCAATTGTAACTTACCAATGAATAATGATATAACAACATTCAAAAAATGGCTTATCCTATTAGTTGTTTTTGTTGAATTTCACGTAAACGTACTCGAGGCTTATCTGCGTTAGCCGTCCCTAATGTTCAATGATTAGAGGGAAAACATTTAGTTAACATTGCGTACTGCATCTCGTGCGATACTCTAATCGAATAGTGGGACCTGACTGTTACTCTTAAAGAGCGGTGTGCGATTCACGGAACTCTAAATCCAAAGTACGGTCAGATCCTATTCGTAAATGATGATATAATAACGCCCTGAAAGTGGTTTATTTTATTAGTAAAAAAATAACATAATAACATTTAAAATGAAATATTTATCATTAGTAAAAAAATGGTTTAACAACACTCCGAAACTGATTTACTATGTTAGCAAAGAATAATGTAACAACACTCCGAAACTGGTTTGACATATTAGTAAAGGGTGATGTATTAGCATTCCGATATTTTTACCCTCCAGAGGTACTGTGGCATGCATGTCTGCGGAGTTACACAGCTAGAAACCGTGTTTCGACACTTGTGGTTGGCAGAGAAAATATCCCCCGCTGGGACGGCGGTAAGTTTTTGGATTAACAATATGCTAAAATCAGGGGTTCGATTCCACTCGGTGGACACAGCAAATAGCCTGTTGTGGCTTTGCTATAAAAACACACACACACACACATATACCGAAATTTCTTTATTGTGTTAGTAAATTATGATTTATAAGCACTCCGAAACTGATTTATCTTTTTACTGAAGAATAATGTAACAACGTTTCAAAACTAATGTATTATGTTAGTAGAGAATGACGTAGCAACAACCCGAGACTGATTTATAGTGTTAATAAAATACTGTATCAGAACATAATACATTAGTTTTGAAGCATAATACATTAGTTTTGAAGTTCTGATACAGTATTTTATTAACACTATAAATCAGTCTCGGGTTGTTGCTACGTCATTCTCTACTAATTAGTAGAGAATGACGTAGCAACAACCCGAGACTGATTTATAGTGTTAATAAAATACTGTATCAGAACTCCAAAACTGATTTTCGTGCTAGTAAAGAATGATGCAACAACACCTCGAAAATGGATTGTCTTATTTGTAAAGGTAGATGTATTAGCATTAATTAGCATGGGCAGGTGTTTAGGACGCTTGACTCGCAATCTGCGGGTTCGAATCCCCGTCCCACCAAACATGCTCGCCCTTTCAGCCGTGGGGGCGTTATAATGTGACGGTCAACCTCACTATTCGTTGGTAAAAGAGTAGCCCAAGAGTTGGCGGTGGGTGGTAATGACTAGCTGCCTTCCCTCTAATCTTTCACTTCCAAATTAGGGACGGCTAGCACAGATAGCCCTCGTGTAGCTTTGCGCGAAATTCAAAACAAACAAACTCAAAAGCACTCCGAAACTGATTTATCATATTAGTAAAGAATGACGTATTAGAAAACCGAAACTGATTTTTCCTGTTACTAAAGGGTAATGTAACAGCATCCTTATCAATAAAGAATGATGTAACAGCGTTTCGAAACTGTTTAATCAAATTTTTAAATGAAACACAATCACGTTATACAAGTTTCAAGATAACCAACAACAACGTGTTTTTCATAACAATACTTTTATACGGAACAAAAATGTCTGAAAGTTGTGGTAAAAGTAAGTTCGCTTGATTATAATTTTTTATGCTCTCTGAAACTCCTGAATTCATTTTATCGGACACATTTTCGATAAATTAAACCGGATGTTATTTAATTATAATACGTTGAAATTAATATTTCCATATAAATGCGTGAAATATGCTTAATTATTATTCGTGCTTAAAAAAATATATTTCTTTGGGTGTTTCTTAAACATCGAGTTCAAGCGTTGTCAACAGTTGATAAAATAATAATTATAAAGTTTATTAAAAAACCGGGAGATGGCGCTTGTGATACCTCACGTTTTGATCCTTTGGGATGACGTAATTTGAAGAGTGTTCTCAGAAGGTTTCAGATAGGTGAAAGGCGCTGAGAGAAGCGAGCGCTAACTCTTGGGTTTGTAAGAAGACTGCGATCATTGTCGCTTTTCTTATTGTGAACTTTTTAAAGGTATTATGTAGAAGACCTTTGTGGTTCAAGCTTCCTTCCAATGTTCAGATTAAGATGTAATGTTATCAAAATTAAGACAGATATTCTTAGAAAATTGTTTTTTACGTCGACAAAAATAAAAATCTGATATACGAAAAGAGTATATATATTCACAATCAGTGTATACATTTCAAATACGTTTAATTTACTCCTTGGTGAATGAAATAGCAACACCTGTGATTAGCTCAGTAATATACCATGTCATTGGCTCTCTTTTTCACTTTAATTGCGACATATTTTCGATCTTATTAGGGCTTTGGTCTGTTTCGTTACAAGCGAAAGTTGAGATTATCGAATTTTGTCATCCACTTTTTTTGTGATTTGAAAACCTTTTAAAATGCTCATCTCACACGGAAAGCTCTACAGTTAGTACTTTATCGCATATTTCGATGTTTGCATCAGAACCACGGAATCAGAACTTTGTAACAATTCAGAAAGGTCTGCGTGGGAAACTTTCTGATAAGTTTCTTGGTGTCGGAGAATTCTAAGTAAGGAAATTTCTCACCTATATAACTCGGTTATGGAATGTTGTGGATGTGAAAAATGGGTGACATACAGTGGCAATGGAGACAGGTCTACAGTAGCCAGACGTATAAGGTAAGCTGTAAATGAAACATGTATTTTTGTGGAAAAGTTAAGTATTTCATTCTGTTATTAAACAATTAGAATCCCAATCTTATTTTACAATATATAAATCTACTCTGATAAGATGGAATTTATATATTTCTCTATATAAAAAGTACGCTTAGTCTTTCCATCAAAAGTATCTAGGTATAAGCCACTTTCTAAAAATCTTATTTTATTATCTCTAACTTTAGCATTATGGAATTTAATATCGTTTCCTTAAGAGAGCGTTTGATATACAGCTGAGGACTAAAAGTATTAGCTCCCTTGACTTAATAGATCATAATTGAAAATAACGTTAGTAGTGCAAAGTTTTAATAACGTTTGATCGCATTTGAACAAAATACATAATCTCTGAATCTGAAACAAATATTTGTACATAATAAAAATATTGGTACCCTTACGTCAATAATTCATGCGCCATTCTTTTCATTTGATTACAGCTTCCAGAAGTTTTTTTTTTGTAATCTTTAACCAGTATATGTCACATCTTCTTTGTGATACCTGAGTGCATTTTATCTTCCTTCGGTTAATATAAATTCGATACCCAACGCTTGGCTACAGATTTTAGTCAAAACGTTTAAATCAGAGTAAGATCACTTGATTATATAGACCAGTCCAAAATGTTTATATTATTTTCTTTCAAAAATTTCGCGGATGACTTGGCCGTGTTCTTTGATTTTTATCTTATTGGAAGATATACTGTCTATCAATTAGTCTATAAACCGATATTATCATAGTGCTTGGTAAAAAATTATTAATGCATGGTTGCATTCATTCTGTTTGTGATCATAAGAATATCTCCAGTCCTTGAAATGCTGAAACACCCCATACCATGTTGAGCAACTGACAAGTTTAACTGCAGATACAAGGTGTTCTCCGTTTATAATTGTTTCCTTCACTATAGGTACAAGGTGTTCTCCGTTTATAATTGTTTCCTTCACTCAGATACAAGGTGTTCTTCATTGAAAGTTGCATCCTTAACTGTAGGTACAAGGTGTTCTTCTTTGGTAGTTGTCTCCTTAACTGTAAGTACAAGGTGTTCTTCTTTGGTAGTTGTCTCCTTAACTGTAAGTACAAGGTGTTCTTTATTGATAGTTGTCTCCTTAACTGTAAGTACAAAGTGTTCTTTATTAATAGTTGTCTCCTTAACTGTAGGTAGAAGGTGTTCTTCATTAAAAGTTGTCTCCATAACTATAGGTACAAGGTGTTCTTCGTTTATAATTGTCTGCTTAGCTATAGGTACAATGTGTTCTCCAGTGAAAGTTGTCTCATTATCTGTAGGTACAAGATGTTCTTCATTGATAATTGTCTCCTTAACTATAGATACAAGGTGTTTTCCACTGAAAGTTGTTTCCTTAACTGTAAGTACAAGGTGTTCTTCATTGAACGTTGTCTCCTTAACTATAGGTACAATGTGTTCTTCGTTGAAAGTTGTCTCATTAACTGTAGGTACAAAGTGTTATTCGTTGAAAGTTGTCTCCTTAATTAACTGTAAGTACAAGGTGTTCTTCATTGAAAGTTGTCTCCTGAACTGTAAGTACAAGGTGTTCTTCATTGAAAGTTGTCTCCTTAACTATAGGTACAATGTGTTCTTCGTTGAAAGTTCTCTCCATAACTGTAGATATAAGGTGTTCTTCGTTGATAATTGTCTTCATAAATGTAGGTATAAGGTGTTCTTCGTTTATCATTGTCTGCTTAACTATGGGTACAAGGTGTTCTTCATTGACAATTTTCTCCTTAACTGTAGGTACAAGGTGTTCTTCATTGAAAGTTGTCTCCTTAACTATAGGTACAAGGTGTTTTCCACTGAAAGTTGTTTCCTTAACTGTAAGTACAAGGTGTTCTTCATTGAAAGTGTCTCCTTAACTGTAAGTTCAAGGTGTTCTTCATTGAAAGTTGTCTCATTATTTAAATGTATGTAGGTACACGGTGTTCTTCGTTGATAATTTTCTCCTTAACTGTAGGTACAAGGTGTTCTTCGTTAATAAGTTTCTCCTTAACTGTAGGTACAAGGTGTTCTTCGTTGATAATTTTCTCCTTAACTGTAGGTACAAGGTGTTCTTCGTTGATAAGTTTCTCCTTAACTGTAGGTACAAGGTGTTCTTCGTTGATAATTTTCTCCTTAACTGTAGGCACAAGTGTTCTTCGTTGATAATTTTTTCCTTAACTGTAGGTACAGGGTGTTCTTCGTTGATAAGTTTCTCCTTTACTGTAGGTACAAGGTGTTCTTCGTTTATAATTTTCTCCTTAACTATAGGTAGAAGGTGTTCTTCGTTTATAATTGTCTCCTTAACTGTAGGTACAAGGTGTTCTTCATTTATAGCTGGGGTCGATAATTCGGGGAGCATTCAACGTTAATATAAGTTCAACATAACAGCAAATGTACAACGTTTCGACAAGGTTTTGTCGTCATCAGGTACAAATCTTTGTCGAAACGTTGTACATTTGCTGT
>NW_013666743.1:76092-99034 GCF_000517525.1 Limulus polyphemus
ACGTTTCGACAAGGTTTTGTCATCATCAGGTACAAAACCTTGTCGAAACGTTGTACATTTGCTGTTATGTTAAACTTATATTAAAGTTTTTCTTCATTACCCATTCAAGCCGTCTCCAGCCATTATTAGTCTCAAAGTGGGTTCCTCGTCATCGAAATTCAATGTTAGTTTCATTAGACCAAATAAGTCTGGAGAAGAATAGTCAACTATTCGAAAGCGCTCGAGTTTTGAGTCTCGTTTTGAAAATATTACAATCTTTTTTTGTTTCAGGGATAATAAAGTAATACTATTAATAACTTTGATAAATACTAACTTGTGGCTTTTAATATATTTCTCATATAAAACTGACTTTTATGTCACATTTATAACTAGAAAAGTTAGTTATTATTTTTCTCTTTGTTTCTTGCCTAGCTAAAGTTATGACACTTTGATGGATATTTACGGTTTACGTTTTTTATTTCTCTGCATACTTAATTCAAGTTTACTTTTATTTACTTCTTTTATTTCTGTTCCGTGACGAGCCTTGCTTGTAAAAGAATTCTTAGTTATCAGAAAACCCGCGTTTTACGATTTTCGATACAAAAATCTACTGGTCTGTTTAGCTAACCCTCGGAGAATTATTTGTATCAGACAGCTCTTTTGTGATGTTAGTAATGAAGATTTCCGTAACTTGAAATAGCTAATGAAAATAGGGTTTATCTAAGCTACTTAAAGAAAGGCAAGAATATACATAGTGTACTTACTACTCTGAGCCAGCACACATTCGGTCGGCTTTCGGTGTACGACGGAGAAGATTGGTTTGACTGTAATTCCCACCATGAAAGAAGAGGTATTCGGTTTTATTCTATCAAGTATGATCTGGTCTGATTCGATTAAAAGAAAGAAACGAACACTGCAGTGTCTAAAGGATATTAAGTTACAAAATTAACGTAAAATATCATTAAGTTTTAATCATACATATTTAGAGACAGCGTAAGCCGAAAAGTTTGCCAGTAATGGCTCATTAACATAATGATCCTAAATTCAAACTGAAATGATTTAAAATAAAACAACCTGAGATAATGAATGAAGTTAACAGTATTATTATCATATTGATTGTACGTTAGTGAGATTTACTTTTTAACTGTCATACTTGTTTGTATAACGTTTATTTCGTGGTTAGGGGTTGGGAAGCTGGAAAATATTGGTGTGTATTTTGTCATATGTAAAGCTTACTGCACTTGTAATTGTAATAGATGATCACTGTATTATTCATTCATTAAACTTGTTAAATGTGGGATATTTTCATTTTACTGTAGACGATGTGTAAAAGTTTCATCCTGAACGACAAAATGTTTGGTATTTCGTCTTAGTTGCAATTTGCTAGTTTGATAGACTATTTCGTGCTGTAATGAGTTTACTTGTTTATTTCAAAACAAAACGACATCAAAGACTATCTGCGTTGTGTTGGGTTTCAACGCTAAAGTTTAGCGCTATAATCCTTCAAGCTCACCGCTGAGCACCGCGGGACTGTAGTAAATGGTTTGACTTAAATGTTAAAATCTTATTTTATAAATAAAACTGCCAAATGCACACTGGTACGGTAATAAGAGTTCCTGGTGGGCTGTGTCGACGAAGCCCTTTGTGCACAGAGGACATGTAAACGTTATGATTTCTGTGTTAAACAAGTACGTTTTACAATGACTATATAGGTTAATAACATTATTCAGAGAAACCTTGACAAAATGTGAAATTTTGGCATTTCTATTTTTATTATCGTTGCCCAAATACGCGGGATAACCTGAACTTTACTGGAAGTAAAACATTTACGTTCAGAAACACCTGTTCACTCTCTTGGCAAAATTTACCCATAGCCTAGGCTTAGATGCGCCCATATTGGCCCAGCAAGACTTCAAAACCTGTTCTTCTACAAGGATAGAATCCCGAAGCTACATAAATCGTTAGTAGTTTACCAAAGCACCTGTCTTTTCTGTACAAATAGCTACACCAGCTTCACCACCAGGTGTCTTCGCCCACGTGCTAATGAAATCTCAGCTGTCGTGTCTTGGAACGATTCAATAAGTTTTATTAAGGCGCAGAAAAATGCAGTTATCCTGTTTGAAAATAACAATTATTGCATCCACAGCAATCACTAAATGAAGTCTTAGCCCACAACTGTAACAAAAATGATAAAAATCAAAAATTGGTTCCCACTAGAGTTTACAATTAGGCAAAAGTACAATCTATATCATAAGGTTGAATTATTCACCAGATAGTCAGTAAATATTAGGTATAATTCATATCCCATGCCCCACTTCTCAACAGATGTTTAAAGTAAAGCACCCTATTTTTAATTGTAATAAATTCCTTCATTTGACTATTTTAATAAATAACAATTCTGTCGTAGGACTCTTTTAATTTTAATTGATATTTGTATAGATTTTTGTTTTTCGTGAATTTTTCTATATAATAAACCGACATATGATAATGATGATTAATTAATTTGAAGTTCTATGACAATTTTGTTTTTTCAAACAGGTATTGCGAGACTGGCTGTATGGTGAATAATGAAGGTTTTGTTTTTGTAATTAAAGTAATGGTTTTTTTATTGATAAATTTGTGATAAATACTGACCTTACAAATGAACATTTTTACTAATGTGTCATAATTTGAGACATTCGTGTTAACTATTCAATCTGTAGTATAATAGCTTATCTGTCGTGGTATATTATAACATTTACTGTCCTCAAACTTGTCAAAGCAATTGATAGATTATTCTACGTGATATCTCCAGATTAATCTTTAACATCCTATCTTAACTATTTTTCTAAAGTAATCAATTAACAACAGGTATCGTTGTAGAACTGTTTGTTTGAAGTACTGGTGACGTTGCGGAAAGCAACTTAAAGTCTGGTTCTGTCTCTCGCAATGAAGAGCCATGAAACAGTGACTTGTGAACAAAACCCGTGGCTGGTTGCTATGGTTACAAGGCATCTTAATTCTCTGGTTTCAGCACCTGAAAGCCTGACGTGAAATGCTGTGAAATACTTAGATATATTAGTTGTGAGGGTCTTTCATTTGGGTCTACAGTTCTGATTGAGATTGAGAACTTCACGCAGAGAGCTACAAAGGCGACAGAATTGCTGTGCAGTTTATTACTTCGTGAAAATAGTGTTTGATAACTTCTGAGTAAAGGTCGTGATCTTAGCTATATACTGTCTCTCTAACAAAACCGGATTTTTTCCAATAGAAATTTTGTGAGTACAGAAGTCAGCTATTTTAATTTAACTTTGAACAGCATTAAACATTCTCCAATAAAAACGGATAAGAACATTTTTGTGTTATAATGGTTTAATTACGCATCGGTGCCAAAATATCTTGCGACTTTTAAATTAAAATAAATCAAGTCCTTTTGTTTAATACACAACATCCGAAGAAAACAAAACTTTGTCTAACGTCGTTCAGAGAGGTTATACACCCAGATAAATGTGTTTTGCTTTAATTATGTAAATCCATTAACTCGGTGAAAAGAAAAGTTAACTTAGTCAAATGGCATTCAGATCAAAAATAATTCCAGAAACAAAATCTATTGCAGGTTGAGCCACACTAGCAGAGTTATCAATTCCAACCTAAAATTGCAAATTTGAGCATTTGTTTACTGTGCTAGTTTTTATTGATGTTGCATATTCAGCTAGTATTCTCCCAGGGTTATTTTATAAATCATTCTGATATTAAAGTTTTCAGGCCAGTTAGAAACTTCAGATGTATATTCGTAATATAAACTTGAAGATGTGTAATTCTTGAAACTTCAGATGTATATTCGTAATATAAACTTGAAGATGTGTAATTCTTGAAACTTCAGATGTATATTCGTAATATAAACTTGAAGATGTGTAATTCTTGAAACTTCAGATGTATATTCGTAATATAAACTTGAAGACGTTATTGTATTCTACTGCACAAACATTCTACCAGTACAATAAGCAGTTATGTTGGAATTGTTCTAAACTGCATTACGTTATTGTATTCTACTGCACAAACATTCTACCAGTACAGTTTGTTCTCCACCCTCCAGTGGCACAGCGGTAAGCCTGCAAAGTTATAAGGCTAAACAACGGGTTTCGATACGCGTGGTAAGCACAAAAAGAGATAACCAGTTGTGTAGATTTGTACTTAACTACAAACAAACAAGACTATATTTATAACGATTCTCGCTTGATTCTAGGGATTTTAACTTTAGATTCGTTTCAAGAATTACACAAGTTATGTTGGAATTGTTCTAAACTGCATTAGCTTATTGTACTGGTAGAATGTTTGTGCAGTAGAATACAATAACATAATGCAGTTTAGAACAATTCCAACATAACTGCTTATTGTACTGGTAGAATGTTTGTGCAGTAGAATACAATAACGTAATGCAGTTTAGAACAATTCCAACATAACTGCTTATTCATAAGGCAGAAATAAAAGAACTATAAATATCATTTTTAGTAATTTTACACTAATATTCATTTTCTCTTCTTGAACTGAGAACACACCTAGCTTAATTATTTCCGAGGAAAAAATGTAGTAACACGGGTATCATTCCTGTTATTTGTTTTTTATAGAGGAAAATGAATTATTTCCTTGTACCTGCAAAAACAAAAACAGTCAAGTGTATTCCTAAAACAGAGATATATGATCATGATCACTGCTTTATTTTGTGGAGCCGAACGCATCAGATTTGTCTATGAAACTATGAAACTTTAATCTAGTGTATTCCTGTCACAAAGTTATGTAGGTATTTGTTTCTATAGAAATGCAAACCCTTTCTTTGAAAACATGAAAAATAATTTATTGTGAGACAGGGATAAAAGGAACGCGAATATGTTAATATTTTTCACTTAGAATAAAAAAGTAAAAATTCACGATGATGTAGAAGAATGATAAGAATATTGATTAACTTTTTGTCAAATAAAGCTCAACGTGTAACAAGTATTAATGTCGATCTTTCTAGACTAATGAGAACTGAAATAATGCGAAACCGTAACATCCAATTAACTCGTCACGTCGACACATTATGTATCTTATTAGTGGTACGAATATCGTTTACGCTTGATAAAATACAAAAAAAGACAAAATATTACCTGAAATAGTGAGAACTGAATTAGTGGCTTGTTTGTGATAATAAGCTAGGTTTTACTGGCAGAAAGAACGTAATTCACGTGAAGTTGCAACAAGAATCACTATTAGCTCAGCACTACAATCCTACAGCTGTCAATGAATGAACGTGTTACCTTCTTAGTAGACTCCACAAAATCTTGCCTCATTAGGCTCCTAATTTCCCAGCGTTAGCCACTAATGAGCTCCTCACCAGACTTTTAGTGTGTGTGATAGTCATTAGCTTTCTAGGAGAACACGTGCTTTAACAGGACAACTCAGAGAAAAAGAGCTCGATAGCATTTTTTTCATACCCTTCTTATTCTATTAAGTGAAAATTAAAATATTAAAGTGATATTATTTCCCTTATTCTTTTGAAAGTTTTATTTACAATATCTCCTCAATCTTTATTCTTTTCTTCTTAATGCCAGGTGGTTAAGGCATTCGACTCGCAATCTGCGGGTCGCGGGTTCGAATCCCCGTCCCACCAAACATGCTCGCCCTTTCAGCCGTGGGGGCGTTATAATGTGACGGTCAATCCCACTATTCGTTGGTAAAAGAGTAGCCCAAGTGTTGGCGGTGGATGGTGATGACTAGTTGCCTTCCCTCTAATCTTTCACTGCTAAATTAGGGACGGCTAGCGCAGATAGCACTCGTGTAGCTTTGCGCGAAATTCTTCTTAATTGAACATGTCCCTTCAGGGGTATTTTCAAAATAGAATGAAACAATGACGAATGAAAAAAGCATTGAAAATAAAGGGAGATACGTATGCTTATACTTTTCTCGAGTTTTTTTTTCCAAATACTTGAAATCAGACGTCATTTAGCGTTCAGCGGGTTCGTGAAAGCTTACAGCCAGTAACTGGACAATCTGGAATGAACGTTATAAAAAAAGTTATGCCATGTGGTTAGGGCGCTCGACTCGTAATCTGAGGGTCGCGGGTTCGAATCCCCGTCACACCAAACATGACAACCTCCGCCTTTGCCTGGTCCCAAGTCCAGGATGAGAAAGGAGGAGGGTTGGGCGCGGGACTAGAAACTCCACCCCGTAAAAACAACCTGCTACAAGTAACTGCAACAACACCTTCCGTTGGCGAGGTGTTGTTGCGGCCCTATGCTCCACTGGGAGTTTACAGGAATAAAAAAACAAAATACACATAGCACTATATGCTAACAATTTACTCATAACTAAGTAAAAAATGTAATTAACTTGAAGTTATTTTTTCTAGCAAACATACATACAGGGCAAAAAGTTTGAGTTTGGCAAGTAGAAAAGACTGTAATGATATATTTTAATTTTCTACGGAATTTTAGAGCATGCTGTTATAAGATATTATTAATTTAGTCAAATAATCTTATGTATCTGAATTCTGTATTTCATTAAATAAACACGTCTTCTATTAAGTGTTTTATCTTAAAACAGTTTATCCGTTGAATGTTAACTAAATTAATTATATGGTTGTGTTGAACTTGAAAGACTGAATTAGCTTAAGATATTAAGCTGTGGCAGATTAATCTATTTTGTTCAAGCATTAACAGTTGGTGAAGTGTCATGTATTTAATTAAGTATTAATCTAAATTTGATAAAATGTGTAGAAAATTTCAGTTTTACAAGTAAAGAAGACTATATTGATGTGTTTGAATTTTATACTGAATCTTAAGGGGAAGATAATCTCATTTGGTTAAATTTATTTTCTGAATTTTAAGCTAAAATATTCGCAGGAAAGCAAACATTTACAGTTGTTAGATACTAGATGGTAAGAAACAGATCTTTTAAACGTTAATTCTATTCCACGTGGACTTGATTTGCTTGAAGTAAACGCTTTCAAGCAGTTTCAAATGTCTCGTAAAGGTTTTATTTCATTACATTGTTTGTCATTCAGACGTCAGTCCTGGTGTTACTAAAAACTGCTCTGAAAAGTAATTACTGTAGAAAATCTTTAATCAACTGCACGTGATACGCAAAGGAAACTTGATATTTAGCTCACTTTTCAATTATTTAAAGAAGTGAATTAAACTTGCACATATACCCTGAAGTCTTTGCCTTGGGGTGAAGTGACGACAGCACGTCCTCACTGAAGGGCCGCTTAGCTGTTCATCTTTGAAAAATATAAACATTCGCCATTTACGTGCAATAAGAAACTTTGACTGAAAGCCAAGATTAAAGCACCTGAAATACATTACGAGTGCCGAATTATTACAAAGAAAGACCGTGAAATCCACTTGAAGCTAGGGAAAACAACAACGTTACCATTAGTTTCACATGCTACGGATAATTGAAACAACTGTTAAGTGTGAGATTTGTAGAAAAAACTGGAATAACTCTTAACGGCATAAAAACAAACTATATTCATATATCTACACGATATTAAGTACGTTTTACACAGGTTTTATAACCACATGACTGAATACATAATGCAATAATTTCGGAATAAAATAAACAATGAAAGACTATATATAATTACTTTTTATGTATATAACTAATACATTACCTTAAATCGTGTTACAGCTCACAGAACAAAGATGGCGAAGGATGGGCAAAGTTTCTTACTTCTACTTTCTCTTCAGACACATTGTGCTACAATATTAAGAGTGAAAACCAATGACGATTTTTGGCATAATGAAAAATAAAATTTTTATTAAAATAATCTTATATTTTACTCTGCCAGCAAACGTCGATTGTGTGTTTTTGTTTTTCACTCTTAATAACTCTTTATTTCTACTCAAACACTCCTCTCCTTTCCACGAGTCAATGATAAATCTTGCAGAAGGTATTATATTAGCCTTCATGGTTCAAGTTGAGATTAGTATTTATGTTTAATAGTATCGGTCAATCCGTGGCTGAATTTAATTCCCTTCATGGGTATCTTTGGATAGAAAGCAGCGGCCTTAATCAACAAAACAGCAATTTTGTGGCTGAGTAGTTTTCATTTCTTTTCACTAAGAACCACACGCGGTGAATTGCGTGCCTCACGTGCTCGTCCACGAGCTATTAATCTTTGTTCTGGCACCTGATGTATAACATAACAGAATGTGAAGTATAAACTGGAAGTAGTGTGGGGGAGAAAGGTACTATTACCCCCTACCTGATGATGGATGAAGGAATGGAAATTTTTAGACATACTCTAGCTTAAGAAAGAAAAGAAAACAGAGCATTGTTTCCCTTCGGGAAAAGAAATGAATCCCAGGTATTCAACATACAGTTAGTATTAAAACCGAGCTTAACCAAGAAGACGACTAGTATAGAATGAAAGTTGATATATAGACCCGTTTTCTCCAGTTGATTTTATAAAAGCCGCTACCGTAACTGCTTTAAAATCGATTTCACTTATATCACTAAAGTGTATAGATATAACCCTCAACAACGAGGGGGAAATGAATTTAGAAAATGATTTGATGAAATTTAAATCTGTGCATAACTGCTTTAGGTGTCAGGTGATTTCGAATGACATATTGAAAGATATTACTACTAACCTTGAAAATGATTGTCAGTGTTGTTAGGACTGTTAGTTGTTTTCAATCTGGGATCCTTTGATATTTAATCTATAAGTTTAGAATAGTACAAGATGAATCTTCTATTTAAATATGTTAAAGTGATATAAATAACGTAAGTTTGATAAATTCTCTGATAGAGCGTCTTAAAACTTATCATATAATTATTTCTGTAATATAAATTTTGAAAAAAATGTATTTCTAGTGTAGAAATGGGAATTCATGTATCATAATAAAAAGACGTTGAAACTTGTCATTTTGTGACTTACACACACACACGAACTACACAAATATACAAAAGTAAAAATAGAAGAGAAATAGTGACTATAGAAAACACCAATCTTTAGGACTAGTGACTATAGTAAACATCAGATGTTAAAACTGATGACTATAGAAAACACCAACCTTTAGGACTGGTGACTATAGTAAACATCAGATGTTAAAACTGGTGACTATAGAAAACACCAACCTTTAGGACTAGTGACTATAGTAAACATCAGATGTTAAAACTGGTGACTATAGAAAACACCAACCTTTAGGACTAGTGACTATAGTAAACATCAGATGTTAAAACTGGTGACTATAGAAAACACCAACCTTTAGGACTAATGACTATCGTAAATATCACTCTTTAGGACTAGTGACTATAGTAAACATCAAATGTTAGAACTGATGACTATAGAAAACATCAACCTCTAGGATTAGTGACTATCGTAAATATAAATCTTTAGGACTAGTGACTATACTAAGCATTAATCTTTAGGACTAATGACTATAGTAAACATCGATCTTTAGGACTAATGACAATAGTAAACATCAACCATTAGGAGTGGTGACTATAGTAAACATCAACTTTTAAGACTGGTGAATATAGAAAATATCAACCTTTAAGTCTAGTGACTATCGTAAACATCAATCTTTATGATTAGTGACTATAGTAAACATCAACCTTTAGGAATCGTGAAAAAATTAACAATCAACCTTTAGAACTGCTGACTATAATAAACAAACCCCCTTTAGGACTTGTGATTATCGTAAACATCAACCTTTAGGCATGGTTACTAAAGTAAAAATCAACTTTCAGGAATGTTGACTATGGTAAACATCAACATATAGGGCGTGTGACTGTAGTAAAGATTAACATTCACTGGATTAATACAGATGTCACTGCTTGAAATGTAACATAAACAGCTACGTTTATCAAATAAACTTTTCACAATATTTTAATAACACATATATTTATATTCAAAGTAAGATAAAAGGTAGTGAACACTATTAACCTTTTTAATTTTCTGCGATCTTCAATAGACATGAGTCATGGATTTATTCTGTTTGGTAACTATAGCTAGTATGGACACACTTCATCCATATAGAGAAGGGTCCATCGTTTAGCCTGGTCTTCCTTTCATTTGTGTCTTCTCGTATATTATAAGACCATCTTACAGCACAAAGAGTTTCGTTTCTTAACCTTTGCCAGCATATAAATGATGTTAGCAAAAAGGATTACTTCAAGTTATTCCAAACTTTTTGTCTTTATTAGTTAAGTCTGAGACTACAGACTACGCTTCACGTAGACTAGAGGCTGTTTGGTGCCTTAATTGTTCAGTTGCTTCATCGGGTGAGGAGAGGGCAGCTTTTTTCAAGAACAGTAACAAAATACATTATAGGTAATCATTTAGAATAAGACTTCAGGTTGATATCACTCATAAGACAATGAACTCTTCAGGAGGGAAGCTTTATGAGCCAAATTCTCGACGGGTTTGGAAACGCTAGCTTTGTGTTTTGGATATTTTTTTTTGTTGTTGTTGTTATATTTACTTGGATGGCAAATCGGTTTCTTTGTACGATTGTCTTATGTTCCGATGAAAATTTCCTTGACTGAAAATGAGAACCTGTGTTAGCAAATGTCGACCTCAAACAAACTGCACAAGGGAGTGAACTTTCTTTTAAACCTTTGTAACGAACTAAGTCATCCGTCTATGATATTAGTACTGATTCTAGATTAGTGACATTATCAATCACATCACTTGTTTGTTTTATCTACTACTTAGATATTACCCAAATTATATCATATACGAACATCTTATCACTTATATCTAGCTATTGAACTATATTTTTTATGTATTTTTACTGAAGCCTATTTAACGTATCACGTTACCTAAATCTACCTGCTTTTGTATTTGTGTTACTTGGCGCAGTTGATTTTTCTAAGCGACAAGGAAAGAATTAGATATATTTACTATAAATATCCTTTTAACGTTTGTTATACAATACATAATGAACATATTTATCATTCTACACACACTAGTTAAACAATCATAGGAAATCTGAGAAATCTTAAATAAAAATCATGATAATTAAACTGATAACTTTCATTTTCTTTGTCAATTAGGGAAAAAAGTCACAAGATAATTCAAACAAATTCTGCTTAAAAGTGTTGTAATGAAGTAAAGTTAGGTTAGATTTTTAAGATATAATCTTTGAACTCTGCTTCGAATAGTGTTAACATTAGGTGAATTTTTATTTCACAATATTGAGTAACTTATGTGTTTCCGTTTTTTTTAAATTAATTTAGCTAATTTCACGAAATGTGCTACATGCTGGATAATTTCACGTTTACTTTTATATATGATTAAAAGCTCTAATGCTATAAACATTTATTAGCTTATGTGGAAAGTTTAATGAAGAAATAAACAACAAGTATTTACTATCTTTGCCCGTGTTTACATTTCTAAAGCTATTTTTCTATATATTTATGTGTATTCATATTTACCTGCTTATCTCTGTAATACATATATACTTATTTGAACATTTTGTCGCTTAAAATAAGTATCGGATAATTTCGAAGAATGCTGATGTCTTTCATGTTAACGTCACAAGATGATGAATGTTGGGTGAAACCGGAGCAGTTGAGCCAGCCTAGGACGGGATCAACAAACTATGGGACTCATCTTTTCACTAAACTTACGTAATTAACTGTAATCCCCTGACTCTTTAAGTGTATCACATCGACAGGCAGGTTTAAAACTCACTGCAAACTATCGTCAAACTTTAACGTTTTCCAGAAACTAATTTGTATGAGTCTCACATAGTAGTAGTAGTAGTACATTGCTAATTAGTTATGTAACTTAGAAATTAAGTCTCAAAGGAATCGACTTTCTACAGATAATCCTTTATTTAATTCTTACCGTATATTAAAAACGAAAATATTGTAATTATGGTTTATAAGATTAGAATAACTTCTTTCGGAATATAATTGAATAAATTGAATAAAATTTTCATTTTTAAGAAACCAATATATTCTCCCTTAAGAAGCTCTTTTTAAGTATTATTAAAATAGAATATATACATTAAACAAAATAGTTCATAGACTAACCCTATAAATAAGCCACTTAATTTTTATTCTATTTTTTCCACCTTTTGCAAAAAAATTGTAAACTGATTTTGCCCTCAAAATTCCCTAAGATGTTGTCAGAATTTATTTATATGTTAAGATAAGTTATCGTGAAAAGCAGACAAAATAGTATTTGCTGTGTATATTTACTTTCATTCTTTAATCTTAAAGCCCAATAAATACATTCTATTTGACACGAACTTATCTTGTAATTAACCTAAACGCTGTGCTAACTTTATCAAAGAAAGTAATATTATAATAAATAACGAAAATGAATAAGACTTTGTTATTGAAAATGGAGATGACATTTTTCTTTTGTTGTAGAACAGTTAAGATAATTAGCAGATCTGAAGAATTAAACAAGATACCTTAGTTGACTAGAGAATACGATCAGACCAATGTCTGACTCTCAAGATGTTGAGTGAGGTATGTCATCATTGTTTACTGTTTTCGGATTACTAGTCAGGAAAAGATTTTAAACGTGGAGAAAGTAACTATGGTTTTTCAAAATGTATCCATACTTTTGTTTGATAATATAGATAACCTGATTTAAATAACCCTCCAAGTTGCGCAGAACATTGGCGTAGCAGTTGGTTCTCAGTGGAAAATATTTATTTGTAAATGTTAATTTTTTGCTTATTTAGATTTGTTTTTTTGTTTTCTTTATGTGCAGTTTTTTTTTTAGAAATACCAAACTCCTCCTTAGTAAAAAGTGTAAGAAAATTTATTGTAACACCAAAAAAACGCCTGTAGATATCTAAGTGATTCTTCCATACTGGATATTATGCGCTTGTAACAAAAACAACTTCAGTAAACCGTGAACTAAATATATTTTGCGAATAACTGAAATTATTTTAGTATTCAAATAAAGCATTTCCCAAACAAGAGCAATCGGAGAGATTGTATACCCTCGTCCCGCCGCTCCTTTTCGAGATTGCATGCGTTTATATTGGATAACGTCATACACAAATCTGGATCATTTTTTTTGTAGTGTGATGAAGAGTCTCAACCTTAATGTGCCCATGAAATGTGGTTCAAAAACAATCACACTTTAGCGAGTTATTAATCCAAAACCACGAAAATGACTATCTCCCCATGATAAAAAAAATGCTTCAAAGTGCTACGGAATCCGGATCCGGATTTGGATCCGAACCAAATTTGGGGAGAACTGTCCCATAGTGACTTTTCATCTTATATACAATTTTCATATACATCGATCTATTACTTTTCGAGACAAACAGACAGACAGACACACACACACATGCAATACCATCTCCCCCCTCCGGAAGGGAGGTGAGGGTAATAAATAAAACACCCACACAGAAAAACAAGCTTGTTTTGACACTACTTACTTTAATGTTTGCTAATTATGATGATAATAAAAAAATTTACTTTTTACAGAATGGTATGTCTATACTCTTCTTTTATAAATATGCTTTGGTTTCTTTTAGAAAAGTGTTATTATCTGATGAAGGGCGATTCACCGAAATGTTTGCTTAAAGTGCCTTAAACACATAATGCGGTAACAGGCTTTTGATTTCAAAGTTCACCTTCAATGATCCGACCCATTGTCAGAAACGTCACTTCTTAACTTATACGTTTTAGTTTAATTGGTTATTTATGCAAGAGCCCCCCAGTAGCACAGCGGTATGTCTGCGGACTTACAACGCTAGAATCCGGGTTTCGATACCCGTGGTGGGCAGAGCACAGATAGCCCATTGTGTAGCTTTGTGCTTAACTTAAAAACATACAATTTATGCAAGATTACTCTGATAGATAAACATGTCACAGAGCCAGCCGTTTCTATCTGATATGTTAATACTGTATGGTTCAAGATACTTATTTCTATTGTGATAAAAATATTATAAACATATTTGTAGAAAGGATCACATTAATTGATATAACTCTAGTTGGCACGAGTGTTTACTATCTTGAATCTTCTATTATTTAGTGAAATGTCAATAGTTTGAGAGTAAAACAAAAAATTAAATGTCTTTTCTGTGTGATTTTGAGTTAAGCAGAAAAGGCAGTTCTACAGGGGCTGTTATAAATATAACATTAACGTATTTGCTTCGATTGACTTATTTGTCTTACATTTTTAGTAGGAGTTTTATCGCTGATGAATTAGATTTTAAGTGTGGCTTTAATTTTTTGATAGATAGTTAAACACATATTATATATCCTAAGTAATTAACATGATACATTTATATATACATTAGTGTGATTAATGCAAAGGGACATTTAAAAAATTAATGTATGCCGTCCTTCTTCTTCTCGCTTCAGATATCATTCTCTTATGTAGAATGTCACTGAAATATAATAATAATACCATAATCTAATAAAAGTACTCTAGGTATGTAATTGATATAATAGCGTGATTACTTGATATTAACTAATTACTGCAATCGCGTAAATATTATGATTAGATAACCAAAACAATCAGCTTAAGTAACGATTACAACCATTATATTCGCTTAACCAATGATTTTAACTAATCAACACGATCGTTTCTTTTAACGACTGAACTAAAGTAACCAGGATAACAAACCAGGTTAATAAGTGATGTTCAGTAACTACTGTCGTCGTCTATCTATTAACTTGCAGAATCCAAAGATAACATTAAACAGATGTAATTAAGCAAACCTATGTCAATTAAAGAAAGATAAAAAACAACATTATTTTGACGTGCTACCTCCAACAGTACGGTTTTAATACGTAGGTTAGACATTTAGTTTTCAACAAAACCCAATGACAAGAGTTAGACATTAGTTTCAACAAAACCCAATTACAACAGTTAGACATTTAGTTTTCAACAAAACCCAATTTAAATGTCTAACTCTTGTGGGTTTGTTGAAAACTAATGTCTAACTCTTGTCATTGGGTTTTGTTGAAACAATGACAAGAGCTAGACATTTAGTTTCAACAAAACCCAATGACAATAGTTAGACATTAGTTTTCAACAAAACCCAATGACACGACCCAGATATAAGCACTTCTCTCTTTACAAGTTCATCTTTCTTTCCTGTTACGCCGCGTCTTGAATTACTTCATTTATCATCAGGTAAGTTTCCCTGAGGCAATTTTCTGTTGTTTGATTTATTACTTTGATTGACTCTCGTGTCTGAGGTGACACGTTTTAACTGAGAAATTCTATTTGTCTGTAGTTTTCTCCAAGTGAATTCTTTACCTTCGATAAATGTAAGATAAATAAATGACTCAACAAGTCATTTTCTTTTATTGAAGGCTTTAAATTTGTTTGCCACAGTCATCTTTCATAGATGACAGCTTGTAACTCATAGTCCAGAGAGTTGTGCTAGTGCTACAAGTAGAAAACCTTTGCATTCAATTCATGGAGTGTTTGGAAAGTGTGGGAAGACAGAAAAGTACAAAAGTTTTCAGTAATTTAGTGTTCTAGTTCTTACTTACACCAGTCAGTCTAGTAGAGTTAAATAGTTAATTCCATGTAAAATATGCGTATTGAAAATAAACTAGAGAAGTACCTTAATTATGTTATTCAGAGCGAAGGTAATGGACGTAACATTACTGTCGCATTTTGTCCCAGAGTAACTCCCCATCATCATTCAAATTTTGGTCAAAATATGTTTAATGTTTCTGTGTATATTTTCCCCCTGCGTTCTGATATCAATGTATGTAAACAGCTCCACTGGTGTTTGCAGTAGCTACGTATTGCAACTAATGGTTAAAACTAGCTACGAAAGCTAATAACGTTATCTTTACTATAGTTTTCATGCCTTAGTTCAATAAATATTAGTTTGTTTGTTGTTACGAATAAACATACACAATGAGCTATCTGTGCTCTGCCCACCACGGTTATCTAAACCCGAATTTTAGCATTAAAAGCCATTAGACTTATCGGTGAGCCACCGGAAGGTGGATCTCACTAAGAAAACAAAAGGAATGTGTAATATCTGCTTAACGTCATGTTATTCCAAATGTTTCATAGCGCATATTAGCTCAAGTTGTTATTTGATGATAGTTCCACGCATAGTTAAATCATTAAATCTTAGTGTGTGCTTATGAAATGATATCAAAACCAAATGTCTCATCTTCTGGAGAAATGTGTGGAATGTAAACATTGTAGAAAGAAGGTATTAAAACATCTAAGAAATTCAAAATCGCCTGTTTCATATTTTTGACTTATGATATAATAAAAGAAACTGAACCCAAGCCTCCCTATCTTTTTTCTTGGTGTTTCCTTTGGAATTTCTTTTCAAATATTTCTAATAAAATATCGATTTTTACCACCCACCCCCTCCCTCCACGAAAAAAAATTAAGAATTCACACTTGAATTCAGTATTGAAACTAACTGTAAGTAGCTTCATCCAAGGTAACAATGTTAGGGAAAAAAAAGATGCCATTGAATAATTATAATAATAATGTTTGCCACTCGTACAAAGTACTAAAAATTACTAAAAGTACTAAAAATTAAAAAGTACGCATGGAAGGTTGCTTCTCGAGTATACTCACAAATAAGCAATCTATTAATTTAAATATAAAATAATACTGTAAAGATTATCATCGAAAATAATTTTAGCTTTTGGTTCAAAATCTATTGTCAAATTTCGTTAAAAATCTCGTTGTTTGATATAATTTGTACTTTAATTAACAATAAAACATCTGTTAATATTGCTACTAGTAACGTGTTGTTTTTTTGCATCTGTCATGAAGTAGATGCGTATTCAGTGAACATTAGTTGTTGTATTTTTATACATTTTGCATCAGTTTCAATCTTTCTATTTGTCTAATAATAATTGATTATTTCAAATGGTTAATTGAACTTGAATTAATATTTCTGTACTGATACTTGACTTGAAGTTTTTCAACTATCTAAAGAACTGTGTTAATGTAATTTGTTTCCAGCTTCTTTCTAAATAACGATTTCTGGCTTTCGAAGAGCTAACGTTATTAGAACTGATTGGTTTCCTGTTTTCTATTCAAAAGCCAACAAGCTGTAGATAGGCAAACCTTGAAGGACTATAATAGAATCTCAGTTTTGCTGTAAGTTCTTTGAAGATCAAAAGCTGTTGCACATATAATAAGATAAAGACTCCTGCTTTCCTGCTTTGTCCTTGTCCTCGTCTATGTAATTCAAGCAGGAGCTAACAGTGAATTGCTTTAGGGAGCAAGAAAAGGCTAGTTAAAGGGCTCTTGGGACGTAGATATCGACCCACTTTCAGCCATTAGACCGGCTGGAAACTGTTTTATTCCTTTGAGGTTTTCACGCAAACTGGAGATATTTATCTAAACTACACGTTCCACATGTATATTATAGAATTTCATGAAATACCATTAAATATTCGATGTAAATTAAATTGATAAGAAATGTAGAAAGAGAGGGAAAGAAAAGAACGGTTCTCTTAATTTGTGAGGTAAACTACAATGCCTTTGCTAAGGGAAAATCTTTATAAAAGAACCGTAATTAATCACAAACACACTTTGGACCTGTTGAAATCTATAGCACCGAGGTTTTTCGTGTTATTGGTGGCTGCCAAATTTTTTTGTTTGTTTGTTTCGGAAATTTCGCACAAACCTATACAAACATCTAGCTGCACATAACTATTCTTAATTTTGAACTGATAGACTAGAGGAAAGACTGATAGTCAACAGCTCCATCCGCCAACTTTTGGACTAATCTTGTATGACATAATAATACGATTTTGTTATCACTCTTAAAAACATCAATGATCCCCAAGTACGGAATGCGATTTTCAGCAGAAGGAAGCGAACATGAATTCTTGGATTCACAGTCCTGGTTCGCTGATCACTAGGCCACAACCTTTTTGATTAATTAACATTGTCATAGATTACAACAACAAGTTTCTTTGTCACTGCTAGATTGCCATCAACAAAATACAAATTAAGTAATGATTTAACTTTGTTCTTGATCACTTACAATTTGAAATATTAAAAGTTTGAATAACGGATTCAAACGTCCTATAGTTAACAAATATTAGTTTTTTACCAATATCTAAAGATACAGGATGGACTACTACTTTTTTAATGATGTTTCAAGAATATATGTATTTAGTGATCAGATATCAACCAAATATAGAGGGTTGAGTACGTTATATTAAAACTATTTGGAGCTTCACCACTTTGTTACAGTCCATTTCGCCACATCTGACCATGCTCCATCTGACGACCGTGCATCTAAAGAATAGCCCTGCAGCGTAGTCTCTGTTGCTAAAGGCTTTGTCGCAAGACTGTCATGTCCAAAGCACACTACTTCTTCCTGCAGTTTTCCATAACCTATCTAATGGAAGAGGACGAAGGTTTTCTAGCGTCCATTTCAACAGTCTGATCGTACATAAATATCCGTTTCATTCGTCAGCTGCATGAGGTGTGGGAATGTTGAACAGGAGGTATGACTGTAAGCCTTATCTTGGTGAATCCATACCCTGTTGGTATTGTATTTCTGTGTGATACAAATAGTCCAGAACATTGATCTGATAGTAAGAAAGTTCACCTTGACTTTTATATCCACTCTCCTGAATCTTAACTTGCCCCTGACGTAGTATTCTGCAAAGATCATGAATCCCTTCAAGAAAACCATTTTTATGTACTACTTTTGGAAACTGTTTACCCCCATTAACCAGTAGAAAATCGCAAAAGACTTGTTGCAGTTATCAAGACACACGTAAGCTTTGTCGAGTGTCACCACGTACCGCCACTGTTCCCCGGCTAGGCATGTTCATACAGTTATTTACTGTTATTCTTCCCTTCAGGGATATGTCGTAAAATCAACTTGTATGCAGGTGAGTTGGTTGATTTTCCAGTCGGCGATCCTTCTTGATTATGTTGCATACTGTTGCGTGCAACACGTGGGAAGCTTGTGCTACTTACCTTTGTGTTCTTGGATTCTCACTTGTTACAAAACGCTGCACTTTGTATATCACGGCTGGAGTATGATTTGTTGCAGATCTCTTTCTTGGTGGCCCTTGTTTCCCAGGTTAATACATATTCTTCTGTTTTCCAATGTTGTCAAACACAAGAGATACCCCACTTTTTGAAATTCTAAATCCCTCATCCGAAACATCTTTGTGATCTGGGTGATGAAAATTTTGCATCGGAAAGGACATATTCTATTAGATACCCTTCCTGTCAAATGTAGTTTTGGTACATGCCGTTCCGTCCCGACTTTATGAAGGTTGTAACTGTCACACAACTTGCTGATTTGCTGTAAGAAAAATACCTTGAAGGCTTGGTATCAAATAAGGTAATCGTTTATTGTAAACTATATAATTATGTGAAGAATAACGACGCTCGAATTCCCTGTAGGTACTTTATAAAGGATGTGGATAATTACCTTAAACTGATGTTGTATGTGATTAAGTAATAGCTATATAAAAAAAGCTCCGTCACTATATTAAAAACCACGTGATGGTAAAAATACATATATAAAAACTGCACTACACATGATAAACCAACATTGTTATTACGTAACACAGCCAATATATGTTGTAACACTACAGCTTACTTAGATTTAAAGTAAAATGCATAGTAATACAATATTGTTAATAAGTAAAAAGAAAACAAATCACTAAGATATATTGTAACACTACTATTTTCGCAGATGTAACTAAAACACGTAGTAAAAACAACATTATCATTAACTAACACAGTTAATACTCTTTCAAATTGTACATTTTCTTACATTTAAAGTAAACACCAAAATTTAAATATTGACGCAACTAAGCCACATATTTTTCTTTTACTTAGATTATAACACATATTAAAACAAAACTGTTTCTAAGCAACACATCCATTACAACACACACACAAGTTCTCAGGCTTTAGATTAATAATATAAGTAACAATGCTTACTTTATGTTTCTAGTAAAAGAAAACATCGTATTTCCTTTCTTTTTAAACGACACGACAATATGAAGCATAACTACCTTATTTTGGTTATATATAGATCAATACTAGGATGTATGGAACTATATTTATTCATTATTTAGACTTATATCACAATATAAGCAAATGGTAACAACAACAGTAAAAACCCTTATCTAATAAAAGTCAGCAAAGACTTGAGTAATGAAACTATTTTAATGCTTAATTAATTAAAGTACTACATAATATTTAAAACTATATTACACATATAGATTCACTCTCGGTTAGGTAGATGAAAAGCAAAAATAATACACTAACGGTTAAACCCAGTATGTGAAGTAAAAATCTGTAAAACACACAGGTATGAATATCGCTAGTGTGCATTCAGAATTTTTAATTTTATACCTTGATACTATTCAACTGATATAAATCAACACGGCATCCCGTTACTTGATAACGTACAATCCATATCAACAAAAACATTTACTGACCAACGTCAAGACTAAACCAAATTCATGTTGACTAAGATAGTTCTTCTAATATGTTCTAAAATTCGATCGTCAACGGAGTAAATCGCGAAGAATTGTATTTATCTTTCTGTAATCAATTCGGTGAATGTTAACGTCAGATATTTTAGAAACTTATCTGCTTCATAAAAAATCTGGCGACGTTAATCTTAACCTCCTCATATGTAATAGAATTAACCTCCTCAGCTGTAATAGAATTAATCATGTCCTTGCGAGGTAAGACTTGTGACACAAGTTAGCCCTAGTTGATTGAAGACTGTTGAACCTAGAAGGGTCAACATTAACAGCTGCTCAACTGCTGTTGACAGGAATCTTGATCTGTATAATCAGCTATAACCGTTGCTATTACTAATTTCAGTTACTGGAGCGGGTTTGATTAAATAGTAAATGCGAATAGATTTGAATTAAATTTCACAAATAGAAAGCTAATGAGAAAAGAAAAACGTTCCATTTTTTGTTTTTGTTTTTTTTTTACAAAAAGAAATGTTTTGAAGAAGGCCACGCGCGTGTGTAGGGTCAAAACGGAGTCGTTTACAAATTCTATTTGTCACGTTTTACCGTTCGTATTTTCTGGTCTCTAAGGAATTCACGTTTCGTGTCACGCTCAGAATGATTTGAGTAAAAATCTCATTGATGTCTTCATAACTGGCGTTTTGATATATACTAAACGCACTAAGTTAGTGACAATGTCTTTATCTTAGCAACAATTGAACAAACCTGCTTGCTTGAAAATCATTTAAAAACTTAATCATTTGTTTAGATCAGAGAATGCTATTCTGAGCGAGTATGCTTTTTATTATGCTTAATGTGTTCGATAACAGTTATTGTATATTGTAATTTTGATTACACCTTAAATAAACAGTTTATCAAGTTGAAATTTGATTTAAAAAACAACAAGAACAGTGTTTCCATAGAACAGAATATTTAAACAAAGAAAAATAATTTTATATAACACAACTTTTCAATTACGCTCTTTAACAAGAAGGATAATTTATCCTTACGTTATCTTTCGGCTTTTTTTATCCTATGATCTGTAGCCTCAGGTTAATGGAAATGGAGAAATTATAGCTTGAAAAGCTTAGTTCTGTGTCACGTGCAGCTGTACTTTAGTTTTCTCTTAAGAATGTGTCTTATGTTGGTGCCAGTTTCCGGTAGTTATTGATCAGAAGGATTACGGCTAGTTTTCTTTGGTTTTTGTTTAATATGCTGAATTGTTTTCATACCACTTTGTTCACGAGTTATCAGTTTTGTGTCAACTCGTTAGTTTCCTTTGTTTTTGTTCAGTGTTTACTCTGACTTACTGTTTTCGTAGGTTTTGGTCAGTAGATCTAACTGTGTATTCATTTTGTAGGTTTTATTGAATGCGTATGTGAGCTGTTTGCTTTCGTGGATTTTGATTAATATTTCTCTCAGCTCGTTATTTTTTATTGTTTTGTTAAATATTGCTTGTTTCTTTTTAATTTTGAGGATTTTGGTTCTTCTGTAAACTTATTAGTTTTATTCGGAGGTTCTTCATTGTTTTTATAAAATATTTTTCTTTAGAATGCTAGTCCATCGTTCTGTAGGTCGATTAGTTTCGTTCAGTAGTTTGCTCACTTGTTAGTTTTGTTGGCTTATTAGGTTGTTCAGTAGTTTTGCTGGCTTGTTAGTTTTGTTCAGTAATTCTTTTAGCTTACTAGTTTTACTCGGTAGTTTTGTAGTTTTGCTGACTTATTAGTTTTATCCAGTAGTCCTGCTGGCTTATTAGTTTTGTTTAATAGTTTAGCTGGTTTATTTGTTTTGTTCCTTACCTCTGCTGACATATTATTTTTATTCAGTAGTTTTAC
This sequence comes from Limulus polyphemus, assembly GCF_000517525.1. Taxonomy (NCBI): domain Eukaryota; kingdom Metazoa; phylum Arthropoda; class Merostomata; order Xiphosura; family Limulidae; genus Limulus; species Limulus polyphemus. The sequence continues at coordinate 98,307 of NW_013666743.1, forward strand.
TAACTTCTTAGTTTTGTTCAATAGCTTTAATGACGTAATATTTAAATTCAGTAGCTCTGCTGGCTTATTAGTTTTATTCAGTAGTTGTGTTGACTTATTAGTTTTGTTCAACAGCTCTGCTGGCTTATTAGCTTTGTTCAGTAGTAGTTCTACCAATATGTTACTTATTAGCTTTGTTCAGTAGTAGTTCTACCAATATGTTACTTATTAGCTTTGTTCAGTAGTAGTTCTACCAATATGTTACTTATTAGCTTTGTTCAGTAGTAGTTCTACCAATATATTACTTTCTGTATATTTTAATCAATATTTTTTAATTTGTTATTTTTGAGGTTTTGTTCTGTTGCTAAGCTGGCTTATTAGTTTCGTAAGTTTGTAAATATTTAGTTTTTACATGTTTTACGTAAATTATGTACGGTATGATTGCTAGCTGATTAGTTCTGTTGGCTTTGATTAGGTTTTTTTTCTACTCATTAGCTTACTTAAAATTTTCACCAGTAGGTTTGTTGATTGTTTAGATTCTGTAGACATGGTTTAATAGTTCTGCTGCGCTACTAGTTTTGCTTATCCTTTCCTTTGGTTTGTTAGTTTGGTAAGTTCTACTTAGACTCGTTTGTTTCTGTACACATGGTTTAATAGTTCTGCCGCGCTACTAGTTTTGCTTAACCTTTCCTTTGGTTTGTTAGTTTGGTAAGTTCTACTTAGACTCGTTTGTTTCTGTACACATGGTT
>NW_013666743.1:99584-101467 GCF_000517525.1 Limulus polyphemus
GTAAGTTCTACTTAGACTCGTTTGATTCTGTACACATGGTTTAATAGTTCTGCTGCGCTACTAGTTTTGCTTAACCTTTCCTTTGGTTTGTTAGTTTGGTAAGTTCTACTTAGACTCGTTTGATTCTGTACACATGGTTTAATAGTTCTACCGCGCTACTAGTTTTGCTTAACCTTTCCTTTGGTTTGTTAGTTTGGTAAGTTCTACTTAGACTCGTTTGTTTCTGTATTTTTTGTTGTTAACTCTTCTGTTTCGTTGCTTTTGCAGATTCTGCTGATTAGTTTCATCAGCAGATTAGTTTTATATTTCTTTTTCCAGTAGTTCTTCAGGTCTATCAGTTTTATATATTTTTCCAATAATTCATTATTTCTGTAGATTGTGCTCATTGGTTTTTTCTGAGATTGTTAGTTTTGAGTAGTCTTACTAGATTGCTCATTATGTATGTTTGTTTTTTATTCGTTAGTTCGTTAAATAATGTTTGTAAGTTCTTTTCAGTTGTTTCGAAGATTCGTTAGTTCGTTAAATAATGTTTGTAAGTTCTTTTCAGTTGTTTCGAATATTCGTTAGTTCGTTAAATAATGTTTGTAAGTTCTTTTCAGTTGTTTCGAATATTCGTTAGTTCGTTAAATAATGTTTGTAAGTTTATTTCAGTTGTTTCGAATATTCGTTAGTTCGTTAAATAATGTTTGTAAGTTATTTTCAGTTGTTCCGAATATTCGTTAGTTCGTTAAATAATGTTTGTAAGTTCTTTTCAGTTGTTTCGAATATTCGTTAGTTCGTTAAATAATGTTTGTAAGTTCTTTTCAGTTGTTTCGAATATTCGTTAGTTCGTTAAATAATGTTTGTAAGTTCTTTTCAGTTGTTTCGAATATTCGTTACTTTCTCTTTTTGTTACTCATTACGATTTTTTGTTAAGTTTCCATAAATTTTGTTCGCAATGCCCGCTCGTGTAGCTTTTGTACTATTTTATCAAACAAAGTTTCATTGTTTGCAGTAATATTTGTTGAAATGCAGTTTTGGTTTCTATTTATTTGCATGAATAGAAAACATTTATTTCCAAGCCTAGGTACTTTCAAAGTTTTGTTCAACCAGTTTTTATATTTAGGTTTAAAATAACAAAATCATTTATATTGAAGGAAACACAACAATAGTTTTTGTGGTATTTATTACAAATAATGAAATCCTTGGTAATTTTAAACCAAAAACAAAAGTGAAACATGTTTTTCCCTTGGGTCTATTTATTAGTAATGTTAGTAGTTTTGTTAAAAACTTTGTCTACTTTATGTACAACTGGAAAAAAGCACTTCAAGCAAAAACAAATTAACAGAAACTGCGAAATTAAAAATAACTAAACAAAATATGAAGCCCTATAACGTGAGCGCTTTTGAAAGATGGACCTTCCCAATTTGACCCTGATGAAGAAAGGTTATATAGTTTCGTATTTTTTTCTCTGTAATTGATTATTTAAACATACGTGTTTTCCTAAATCATGGATGAAGCTTAAGCAGCTGATCTTTTAGTTATATCAAATGCATTCTACAATAGATTCATACAATATCTGAAACATGTAATTTGATACTGTAAAGACCACGTGTTTTAGTGAAATATTTATATATGTGTTTAAACAACTCTCCCAGTACCATATTTATTTTTAGCTATAAAAAAGCGCATATTTTATTGTATGATTACTAATATCTCACTTATTACTTGTCATATTAATATCAGTTTTTTAGAAAAAAAATGACTGAATTATTTCACAGATCATTACGTTCTAAGACTGTAAGATTAATTAGGTAAAATAAATATTTGTATATTTCCAAAAAATTCAAACTAATATGCAATATTTATGTTTCTTTTGAAAAATTAAGATTTAATTGATTTTA